>NW_023396770.1:4713668-4845202 GCF_011125445.2 Fundulus heteroclitus
AATGTGACTTTAACTCCTGGTTCCAAAGAAACATCTGAATCACCGTGTTCTCCAACATGGCGGCTCTTTTGGGACATCTCTTTAAATAACATGGTCTCTTGTCTTTCCTGTTTTGAAGATTAGCTAAGACAAAATGGCCTCAGTGTCACATATTTACACCAGAAAGAGAAGCAGGAAGTCAGGCTGCTAATTAAAGGTCCGTCTCCTCTTTGATCAACTTAAGAAGTAAAACATGATGTAAAAAATGCTTCAGGTAAATGTTTTTGATGGGAATTGTTAGTGGTGCTGCTAAATTTGGTGTCAGTGATTTTATATAAAACAAATATTTCATTTAATTTAGTTTGTTGCTGCGACTTTGGCCGGAGAATGATGCAATTTCCCTCATCTGTATTTCCTGTATATATGCAGCATTTACTATACAAACTATGGACAGGAATATTTCTTAGTGTAGGATTCTCCTCTCAATAAATAAATGCACTCAAATTAAAGGTTGCAGAGTATTTTTAGTCTGAAATCATCAAGGATGAATTCATTTTAATGTTTGTTTCCATAAATTTACCAGGGGTGCCGATTAATTTGAAGGCGGTTTTAAGCATTTGGTTTCTGTATGATTGCTTAGCTTTTCCTTTCATATAAGCCACTTTGACCATAAGAAAAGAGATTTATAAAGGTTATTTTGGGGGTGAAAAAAAATACAATAATGGCAGAATTGAAAAGAAAAATCATGCTGGGATGCTAAATATATTATCAGGCGACAAGAAAAACGCTCTGCAGAAATGAGGCAAACACATGAATATGGATTTCTGGCTGCGGATTAAGCATTATGTGGCACAAGCTGGGAGTGAAATCCTTATTTCAAAAACCTGACGGAGATAAGCATCCAGAAGGCAGATTATACCGGCTAAACAAACAAAAGAAAACAGAGATGGGTGGGATTAGTCACAGCGAGGTCAGATGCTGAACAAAACATCAAAGCTAGAAGCAGCTCGCAGCACGGCGGCATTAATTTACGCCGTTTTTCCTCCTAAACATCTTATCTGAAGTTTGCCAGTTAATTTTCTTGTTTTTTTCATGACTATCTTGTTATCTCAGAGAACAGCAAACTGCTGCGTTAGATAACTTTAGATCTGTAGATCAGTGTCAGAGCGGTGGCTTCGCTCTTTGTAGGTCGGCTCACTGAAGAGACGCCAAAGCAGCAAAGATGCCGTCGCTGGAAATCGTGGATCTCTGCTTCACGTCGCGTTTAATCAGGCTGGAGGAAGCGGGACGTCCACAAAAAGTTTAGTTCACAAGGAAACTCTGCAGCTCAAAAACCCGCTTGTTGGTGTCAATTTGGCCGCGGGACACATTCAGACAAGAAAGTCCTGAAAACAAAATCTGCTCATTTAAAACTTGATCTTTTTTCCTTTGGCTTTTGTTCTTTCTGCATAAAAAATAACTTATATCACAACATAAATCAAATCAACGAGCAAAAACATGACCCATATAACTATTATGTAAAAATAATTCAAATTTAGGCTTTTTCTATATTCCTTTTTTTATTATTTTCCCCCAAAACATCTTGAATCATACCTCTTAAAGGAGAATATTTCTTTCTAAAACAATGTACCTATTATTTTGATTTGTGGTTCTTATCCTAATTTTTCAACAACAGCCATTACCAGCAACATCTAGAATTTAGATGCATATCTCTTGGTGAAGATTCTCAGTCATCCAGGTCATTATCAATCCAAAAATGTTTAAAAAATAAAACAAGAAGTGCATTTGTCAAATTTTTTAACCTTTTTTTGGGAAGATACGTATCTCCTTCCTCAGTTATCTAATCTAACTTTTGTCGTTTTCTATCCATACAAACCAGACATCTCCTCTTTAGAACCACATAAAATATGTTTTAGCGTGTTAGAGGGAAGCGGCACGCCTCCTGGTCGGTTGCATACATGAAAACAACTTTCACCTTAACAGGATAGTGAAATATTTCCTTCATTCATGTCAGACAAAGTGTCATTTCTCTGAATTTTATCCAGGAAACTTAGGTTTAGATCTTGGGTTTTTAGGATATTTGAGTAGTTTTGTTTATTTTCTGGCTTGTTTCCATTCTGCTTAACTACTGGGTTGAGTTGAGGGTAAAAATATGGTTTCCTCCTAAATTACAGCCTGTTTCAAGCCATGCTGGCTTTTTTCTTTCTTTCAGAAGCAGAGATAGAGATCTGTTGTTTGCTGAAACACTGGTAATTATTCACAACACAGAACTCTGGTGGTCTCACTTTTTCTTTTAGCGGGTTCTAGGAAAGTGCTTTATCAAGAATTTACAAGTAAAATTGTGTCAGTTAGCGGCTAGAAATTACACTTTCATAAGTCGTATGGCCGGAGTTTTCTTTGAAACCTTATTTACAACTTCGTATAATATAAACCCTACAGTTCAATCAAAAAATATATAATTCAAAACGGTTTTGAATTATTCTGTCTTTTTGAGATTTCAAACACTATATTTTTCATTAATTTGTTGCATATTTTTTTCATGAATAACACTAATTAAACCTTTTGCATGTTAGCTCTTGTTCTTATAATTGTGCTGCTGCACGTCCTGAGTTTAGAAGTGTCTAGAATAAAAAGAAAATCTGTTTTTCTCTTCATTATTTTGAATATAATATGAATACGAATTGATATGTTTAACTCTTCTATCTGTATGAAGGTGTAATATTATTTTTAAAAGTTTCCCTCCAGCCCCATAATGTGGAGTCCAGAGAAATGGTGTTAACATTTTTCAGTAAAGTTGCACCAATTTGACTTGAAGACCGTGTTTCTGGTCTGAAAACAGAAATCAGAGCCTTGGTGGCATCAGCTAACCTGACAACAGCCAGCTGCATGTATCGCTCCGCCTAGCTCCACTCACATACATCTGGGACACCGCCATAGCAATAGCCTTTACTGAAGGCTGGGCCTTATCAAAACTCCTTGCATATGATTGGATAAGCCACTTGTCTGTCATCTTTATCGACGTGCTATTTCAACCACTCACACCGAAGCTAACCCGTGACGCTGATGAGACCGACGCAGGAAAAAAAAACCTTTTTTTTTATTTTTTATGTGTTTGCGGCTCTAGTGCAGGGTTTCCCGCAGCGCTATCTTGGCGAGGCGGCCGCGGAAAACGTGTCGTCCCCCCCCCGCTCCGCGAGCCGGTCAGCGGAAAACATGTCGTCCACCCCCACCCCCCCCCCCCCGCTCCGCGAGTCGGTCCGCCTCGCATAAGCAAATTCCTGCGGGAAACACTGTAGTGGCACGCATTTTATTGACAGTGAGCTGACAGGAAGAGGGGGGGAGACAGCCGGCAAAGCGCCGCGGGTCGGAGTCGATCCCGGGCCGACCGCGTTGAGGACTAATAGGCCTCCTTATATGGTTCGCGCTAACCGCTAACCGCTCCGGGGCGCGTCCGCGTCCCGGAAAACAAAACTTGCCAAATCCGGTCGGGAGAAGGGCGAAAACATGGTTTCCACCAACAAAAGCCTTCAGAGGCGTTCTCTGATGTTCTTTTAATGAAACAATATCAGATAGATTGGACAACACGGAAGAAATAGCAGCATCAATGTTAACGCTTGCTTCCTCGATGCGAGCCGCTATTGTTGTTGGAATCTCACGGTGGCTTCTCCACTACGTCACATCCATGAAACACCCGCCCTGCGTCCTGATTGGCCAGACCAAAAATTTGGTTGGGGAAATCACTTTGAATGAGCGGTGTCCCAGATGTATGTGAGTGGAGCTAGGCGGAGCGATACATGCAGCTGGCTGTTGTCAGGTTAGGCATCAGCATCATGAGATGAAGTGTTTTGTTACCCTTTTATGTTTCTCATCCAGCCGTTTGTTTCTGTTTAAACTCTTCTCTTCTCTTCTCTCCCATTCTGCCCACTTTCCTGTCTCTGCTCCTGGTCTCCCCCATCTCTTCTTCTTCTCTGTTATTGTATACGGCTGGCCTCCCCGTGCTTATTTTCTCGCCCTATCCCCTTCGTCTTCATTTATTTCTCCTGATTCTAGCGCCTCTCCTCCCTGGGTGAAGTGGCTGCTGTTTGTGTGAAGTCAGGCCTTATTGAGCTCAGGTCTGGGGAGAGTACCCCAACATCAATACTGCTGCACACAGACAGAAGAATACACACAGTAAGACAAACACCACCACATCCATTTTCTCTCTCATCTTCTTTCTCCAGCGCCGTTTCGCCCACCAGAAGTGAGGAGAATACACTTATATGTTCAGAGGCATCTCTGTCATCAATTTAAGGCTGAGTATAGATCTCTCTCCCCCCCCCGAAGCAGCAGAGCTTGTTTGGTTTCTGCGTTGTTTTCTGGTCCAGCTCATACATTTCTGCTCATAAACACACAGACGTACAAATATCTGAGCAAAACAGCCTGAAGAGAGGCTCTGCGTTTAGATTACAGAGGAACTGGTTCCTGATCTGTTGGGCTAATCTGTAAAATGTTCACACCAACCTTTAAAAACACCAAATCAATCATTCTGATCCTAAATAACCTTCGTCTGTTATTTAAATTTAAATCTGCATTCTTAGCTTTTCTTGCCTGTTTTTCAGCATTTGGTTTAGTGTTTTAATCACAGATCAGGACTCCTGGAAACCCGGTGCGTGTCTCTGTCGTTGCATTAGAGGAGAAAGGTTCACTAATTAACGATTGGGATTATTAGGAAGTCATGAAACTGTAACACCTTTGCTTTGTGTTAGTTTGAGAAAGTCCTAAAACCTACTGGAACAGAGCAAAACCCGCCCAAACATCCTTTGTAACGCAGGACACACGCAGCGATAATTCCCTCATGGCCCTTTAACTTTATCTCTGAAAGCAGACACGAAACTCTCCGCAGTGCAATAAATCACAGGAAAAAATGTTGATGAAATTGTGCAAATCAAGATTCGATCTTTGTGTCTAAATGTAAAGGAGGGTTTTTTTTTCTGTTAGAAGCTGAGAACTCTGCCAGAGAGAAAAATAACTCAGATGCTGATGCACGTTTTACATAAACTCTTCTGCTTTTTACTGCAATGTCAAAATAAAATGAAAGACGTGATTACAGATTTTTCTCATGATTCACTGAGCGTATCAGTCAATATATAAAGGGTTGGAAAAGTAAGAAATAATACAAAGCCATAGGACTGGATGATATAGAAAAAAACATATTGATAAAATAAAAATCTTATTGATCGATATCAATAATTATCAACAAATTCAAAACATGTAGTTTAAGTGCCACTCTGGCCATTTTATGATGTTTCTTAGCGACCTATTTTTAGATAAAGACACAAACACTGAATTCAAACTCAACCCTTCATTCAACCAACTTTTTACCAAAACTACAAGTTTTTAAAAGATAATAAACAACGAGTGATCTCTGAAACTCTCTGAAGGGGGCGGAGCGTTCCTGGGTCTGCGTTATGATTGGTTGGGAGGATGTAATGACTGTAATATAAATTTACATGATAGGATCATATGCATAAGGAAAGAAAACTGTTATTAAATTTTACTTTTTACTGACCATTTTCTCTGTCATAAATATACATCTATGGATCGACAAATATCGTTATTTATCGTCCAGCCCTACTAAGCCACTAAATCTCTTTCAATGGCAGCATATGAACTTTAGCATTTTTAGTCCTTCTATAATATAAACATACCAAACAGACTCAAAGTGAGAAAATAAGCCACTCTTCTAAAGTAATACAGAACAAACGATCTAACGCCATTATTGAAGGTTGTGCAGATTCTTGGTGAGAAGAAACCAAATAGCTCAGAAGCTATTTATTTTCTATAAATTAACAAAGCTAAGGTGCTGCTGAAAGAGCATCAAGCAAAGGGAAAATCAAAGATAACTGTGACCAGATAAGTTAAGTGGGGCACAAAAACTCAACGTCTATTAGCAGCAACTCGTTTATTGTGATGCATACAACCTGACTTTGATCAATGTTAAATAAAGTAGATCAATTAGCATAAACCAACACACTAGAAAATCTATTTTATATAAGCTAAATGCTATTTAATATTTATACATAAAATTATAAGTAAAGGTTCACTCATAATGTTAATGTATTGAACAAAAGATTCACATCAATCCTTTAATGAGCCAGCAAGGACAATTTAATTAATATTTGCTTTTAGTTTACATTTTCCAACATTTTATTCCAACTGTTTTTTTACTTGCTTATATTCTATTTTTATTTTCCAATGTTTTAATCATGTAAAGCTCTTTGCATTGCCCTTGTACTGAAATGTGCTATAAAAATAAATCTGACTTGCCTTGATGGTCTCACACTATCCAGCAAAATGTAAACGTAACGTGTTCATTTCCAGCGTTTTGATTGGACGATCTGAGCTTGGGGCCGTAGGATTTGTGCCCCACAGCCGTCTACTGAGCGGGTCGGGAATGTGTAACGCGATTTCCAATATTTAAACAAACGTTGGTGGACCGGCCCCAATATCAAGGCACCTCAAGAGGATTTAGCCACTGAGCATGTTAGTTTTCTGGCAGACTCAGATATATGGACACACATGTTTCTAACAGAATTTTACTGGTAAGGGAATCAGTCTTTTTTACAATATTAGTCTATAGAACGATCCTGTCCTGCTGATTATTATGAACATAGAGCTTCACAGCGATATCTGGTGGCCCCACTGGCCCCAAATGCAGGTTTCTGCACCTCCACCATCAGTTTCAGCCTTGCTGGGTACGAGAAAAGTCGCTCTGTGTCTTAAGCAGTTTGTCAAGATGCAGGTGGGGTTTGTTTTTGGGCAGACGACTGGGTGCCACTAAGTGTGCCTCCCTTTGCAGTTGCCTTCAGCTGGCACAGTCCTCAGTGCATGAATTTCATGCAAAATTCAAAATCTGTTTTATTTACGGGTCACTATGAACCTGGTCCACCCAGGGCATAGGAGCCTAAATCTGTTTATATGAGTCATGACTGTTGTAAAACTATATAATACATTGTCCTAATTAGCTTAATTGTGCTTATATTTAAGTTAAACTCATATGTGGCACATCATTCAAACCGTAGTTTTACTAAAGATCCATGAAATTGTAAAATACTAAAGCAGGCTACTGTTCAAGAAGAGGCAGGTTTGGTTAAGAGTTAAATAACAGCAACACGAGGAACTGGATCTGTTCTTCTCCAGGTTTTGTACTCTCTGTAGTCGACCTCTGGCTTCTGACCTCCTGGTGTAGGCAGCAGAGCTGAGATGAGGTGGAGAGTCCCAGCAGAGATCAAGACAGGATCAAATTGCATATTCATGGTTCGGAGAAGTGCCAGACGTGAAGGCATCGGCCATAGCTTACAGGAGAAATAGTTATGGAGAGCGCACGAGGTGAGCAGATACGTGCCTACATGAGTTTCTGTGTAAAATCTGCTTTATATTTACAGCGTTTCTCCAGCAGCCCTGCAGGATTTCATGTGTCTGTTCAATCAAGTTCATAACTGAAGAATAACAACCGGGGCTGATTTTCTGTGTGTGTCTTAATGCACGTTTCTGCATGCATATTTATGAGACGACAGATGGGGAGTGATTTAAAAGTTACCTTGTACAGATGCACGTTTTACCCTTCACACGTGTGTGTGTGTGTGTGTGTGTGTATATATATATATATATATATATATATATATATATATATATATATATATATATATATATATATATATATATATATATATATATATATATATATATATATATATGCAGAAAAAAGCAACAAATTAAAAAACTGTTAAAAACTGCATGCAGATGTATTTAAATGCTGAAGCTTTACTCTAAGCTTTTAGAAATGATATACATACAGAAGCCAATTTCTTTTCTAATAATTGATTGATTGATTGATTTATTTTATTAAATTTGCAAAGGCGTTATTTCAAAGTCTGACAGCAGTCATTGTTATGCTTTACAGAGGCGGTATTAATGAAACCTGCTTCCTGATAGATATACATGTTTTTGGACCAATCACCAGTATTTTCTGCCGCCACATTTCTGCAGCAGAGAGGAGTGAGCAGCAGCTCCTATTAATCAGCGGTTTGCACATGTGCGGGGTTGATATTCTGGGTTGTTGTTTTTTTTTTTTCTTTTTTTTCCCAACGAACTGCATACACCGAACAAAACATTCTGTCACTTTTTCTCTGTGTGATTGTTTCCCTTGTAACCACGGCCAAAAATCGCAGCACATCCATTGTCTAAATTTTCTGAGACTGAGGATTTGTGTCAGGAGACGCTGTGGGTATAAAATAAGCCTCTTAAAAAATGTTTCATTTTAAACCAAACAGAACATGTGTTCTTTCCAAAACTTCCAATATTTACTGCTGTTTACGTTCAAACAAGCCGACACGCCGCGCATTCAACATAAACTAGATTATTAAATATTGGCCCACATGAATCACAGAAGGTGAACCGTCCCGGCAGCGTTTACTGCCACCCCGGTTTTTAAACCGCCTTAGAGCAAATATCTCTTTTATTGCAGCAGTAAATTCTGATAACATTCTATAATATTAGTGTGAATAGATTTATTCAGTTGATTTTAACAAAACCACCAGAGGCACGAGTACTGACAGGCAACAGAGACCACTGAACGATCTTTCCAGAGTGATTTTGGTTCTGGAGAACCATTCCTGTGTTGATTTGGCCGATATGTTTTGGGTCATTATCCCCCTGATGGACCCAGTAATGACCAATTTTCAAGATATGGGAAGAATTGACCAGATTTACATTTTTTATGTCCAAGTATTTTAAAGAATACAAAATACCACAACATCTATCAAGGTTCCCTTTGGAAGAGATACGGGCCCACAGCATCACAGACCTTCTACCTTACTTCACAGTGGAGATATATATATATATATATATATATATATATATATATATATATATATATATATATATATATATATATATATATATATATATATATATTTTATTTTATTTTATTTTTTTTATTCACCTCGTTTTACCCCAAGTTTGGAGATTTCTGAATCCTGTAAAATCCATAGAGGTTCAATGAATTTTGCATAGAGGAAAAATAAACACAGTTTCTTGTCACCTAGTAGCCAGTGGCTCTGAGAAATCGCCTCACGTTTATTACCAAAGTAAACAGGAATTCAAAACCTCCTCAAAAGTCTATTAAACAAACAAAAAAGTATGAATAAAGGGATTCCTGTTGGTCCGACTAACTGTGATTTTGTAAAAAAAAAAAAAAAAACAACACTGTTTTTTTACTTACACTTATATTATGTACTAAATAAATGATATCAAATTAAAATATGGAGAGTTTTTTATTTTCTGTGAGCAGTAAAACATTCATATTGTACAGAGATGCGCATAAATGTGGCCGATGCTGTGCCTACACGGCACTGTTCTGCGCAAAGACAGCATAAAATCAAACTGATACACTTCATTAAAATGAAATAAATACAGGAGAAGGTTCAAGCTTCTTGGGGCAAATCCTGAATATAATAATGAGTATTTTACCAAGGGTAACAACAATGAACAAGCTTTTAATATTAATTTATGTTGTGAAATAATTCACGAAAGGCCGGTGAAACATCTGTGATGTCATTATGTCTGGAGAAATGATTTTTAGCATTTAGAATAAGGGAGTTTTCCTATTGTTTGACAATCATCCACATCAAACAGCTTGGAAAGCTTAATTTTCAGATTCCAATAATATTTTAACAAAGGTTATGGGATAATGTTGGTGAAAAGGTCCAAAGCCAAGTTCTGACAGTGCAGAGATGTAACTCCAGCCAATCAGCTCCTCCTCCTCCTTAATTTCCTCCATCTCCACTTTAAGCTCTGAGCTGCTGCCTGTAGATCTTTACTTTCAGCGAAAGCCGACAGAAATCCAAAAGTGCTGTTAAAGACGAACATAAACCAGCGTTCCCCGTCTTCCCTGTCAGTCCTCTGACAATAAATCTCAGCAGTTTTAAGGCCTTGATTTCCCCCGCTTCAGCCAAGGCTACATTTACCGAACCAGTACTGAAGGATAAAAGTAGGAGGCTTCCTGTTTGGCACATCTATGATTCAGACGACGTTCCTCCCCTTCACGTCTCTAAGCCACACAAACCCAGGTAGTGGTCCTCAGAAATGCTTCTCCAATCATAGAAATTCCTCACCTCCCTCTAAAAAGCCTCCCTGCGCCGTCTGTGCATACAAAGATGCTCAGGATGGGGTTCATCTGAGGTGAAGAGAGGAGGTCAGCAAACACTGCAGAGCAGCCTGAGACTATAATTCCCTCTCAGCGAGAGGCGTTAACACGAAAACAAACTTAACAGAGGAGACGAAACACATCAGGTATTTGCTCTTTCCTCTCACCACCCACCTGTCACGCAGAAACCCAAATTCCCTCCCTGTTCGGCTCACCTTTCGTCTTCATCGAGCCTTTTTACGGAGAAATATGATGATAAACGACCTGCGGATTAAAAACAAACTAATAACACAACAGCGGGATCTTCCAGTTGAAGAAACAAGAAGAAAATCCTCTCACAGTTTCATTATTAAATGTTTTGAAGGTGTGGAGCTGTGTTTGTCCGGGAAGCCGCAGTAATATCTGCGTTTGGGCCGACTGGGGAAAGAAATCATTTCAGAGGAGCGGCAGGAGGAGGAAGAGGAGGAGGAGGATGGACGTATCAGTCCTCCATGAAATCCTCCTGGTTATATTGCTTTCTTCCCACTCTTGGCGAGGAGATTAACAACTAATGGAGCGGATATATCTGCTATTAGCGCCAGCGACCACAACAATAACAACCATGACAACACTGACAGCTTGGAAAGTGCCGCGCTTAAGATGACAGCTCTAACAGCGGCGTTACACGCACCAGAAGGATGTCTGCTTTTTGTTCTTCACCAGCGTGGGATTAGCATCCGTCCTGAGACATTTAAAAAAAAAAACAGATGAGCAGGACCCCTGAGCCAAAAACACAAACAAACAAACTTTAGAGACCGAAACAACTCTAGTTTTACTGCAAAACTGAAACGTTTGCATAAAGCAGGACTGCGATATTTAAGTTATAAACATTAACCTTTAAAGGAAGTTAGATCAGATAAGCCTCATTGTTTAAGAGCTAAATTAGGATTTGAAAGTCAAGCGTAAACGTATAAATGAATGCCTTTATTTATCTCTATATAGATGCATTAAGGCTACATTAAGACAACTGTTGCATTTTAAAACAAATCTTGCAGCAGAGGTTTCAGTCAAAGCTTGAAACTTTTAGTTTATCTGCACTAAAATTGTTAATGTGGGATTTTGGCGATTTTTATGGTTGGCCAATAAATCTGCAGATTTTTGCCTGGAAATTAGTCTTGATGTTAGACTGTATCCTGATTTTTTTTTTTTAAACAGGCATATATTTGGGCAGCACACTGCTCTGCCAAGTGCACAGACACATGATGCATAACTTCCTGTATACCAAGCAGCAGATAGACTTTAGAGGATTCAGTAACTATTGTGCTAATTTCTGAAGAAAAAAAAAAAAAAAAAGAACAACCCGTCAGTTTTCATTTTTTACAACCAAATAAAAAAAAAAGCCACACCTTAAGTTTAACACTGATGCCTTCTGTTAGTCGGCTGTACAGCAGAATAATCATGTTTTTGGACCCGGGGGGGGAAGCCACGCATCCACAGGGAGAACATGAAAACTCCATGCAGGCCGGGATTCAAACCCAGAACCTTTTGGGTACAAGGCAACAATGCTACTAACTGCATAGGAATAGTTCCTGAAAAGCATCGGGGGCCCAGAGCTAAATTACTTGTGTTATTTGTAAAGCTCTGTGTTCATAATCGGAGAAATAGAAGACGCCATGTTTAAAAGCTGCTTCTTCAAAGGCCAATCTTTAATCTTTTCAATAACTCGATGTAAACCAAGTCTTAAAACTCTCCTGCAGTGTTGAGAAAAACAAGCATTCACGCTGTGGGAGATCGCCTTAATTTGTGAAATAAGGGATGAGAGAACGTGCACACAAAGGCGAGGCCTGCATGCTCACCGTCCTGCTTGGAGCTTTCTGACGTGTTTTAAATAATAACCTGCCAGAAAATGCTGCGCGTGCGTTGACAGAGGCTGGAGAAGCTGGCTGTGAGTGGCGGCGGATGGAGAAATGACACGTGGAGCACAAATGACTGGCGACAGTGAAAACAGCTTGTACTCTGTCTGCTCGGAACCAGTTCATTTGCTCCCTGTCGACTCACTGTTGTTCCTCTGGCTCTCAGCTCTTTATCTCTCTTCAGCTCTTCTCCTCCCGCTCAGATGGTTAAAAAAAAACCGATTTCGTTTGTCCTTTCATGCTTTTCAGGAATTAAACGTTCAGAACGTGGCTTTGCGTCCCTTCTCCATTTCTCCCTTACAATCTTATTCTGCCCGGTTTCCTTTTAGCCGCGCTCTCTTTCGCTCTTCAACTTTCCTCACAAGCTGCATTCACATTTCTGTCTCTGTTATCCTTCCTTCCAACTCTCTTTATCCTCCTTTTCCACCCCGCTCCCTATAAAGTAGATTGATAGCTCAATCCTTCATACATCAAGGTGAGAATTACAATTTTCACACCGGCACGCACAAATGTCAGCAGACAATTACGGCGCCATCCGCGCAGCCTGTGCACACCCAGACACACACCATCAGAACATTGTGACATTTTACAAAGCAGCCCGGATATTGCTGAAAATGACGTTTAAAGCAGAGTATCAGAGGGGAGAGGAACAGAAAGCTGACCAGTTATCAGAAACCTTTCCCGCAGCCAACACCGACACATTTTAAATGCCACCCTGGAATTTAAAACCAGACATGAATTTTCTACGAGATTTCTTGGGAACGATGGAAACGATGGATCCTTCATAATTCCTGCAGGTTTTTGGGGCCCGCTCGGCTAGATGTTTAATTGTAATGACTGAAGAAGTTCATACAAGCCGTCTCTTTAACTGTTCCACCCTGCAGCCATTATTCAAGACAGTATCCTTTTTCTTATAAGAGATATTTTAACTGTTTGTTTTAATCTCACATTTTAGGAACTAATTTTTTTCCCTATATATTCCTGTGTGTTTACACCCAGGTTCTCCTCTGGTTTGCCTTCCTGCTGTCCCTGCAGGATGAAGACATAGAGAACCTATAAATGAAATACTGCATGACTAATGTTAAAGTTTACGATCCTGTTGAAACTCATCATGTGGATCTGAATATCTGCAACCAGTCACACCCTCCCAAAGTAGGACGCTCAGATACCAGGACGAAGTGGCAGGAAGAGAGCTGGAACATTTTAACTGTAATGTCCAGTGTCTGATTGCTTTCCTCTTTGTTCTGTTCAGTTTTACAGCTGTGAATCAATGTGTCGTTTGCACACTAAACAAATCAACTTTTCTAGTTTTGCTTAGCAAGCCTTTATTTATTATTTCAAATCTTCTGCAATCACAATGTTTTTTCCATATTTTGAGTAAAACATCTTCGGTAAAAGACAATTTCAGTTTAGCCTAGGAGACTCTTCTCTCATCACTTAAGATAACCTTCAAATAACAAAATAAATGGATTTTGTTATTTGAAATCTATTGAATTTAGTGCACTAGTTGATCTTTTCTTCATCAGAGAACAGCAGCACTGCAGTCAAAATATGGCCTTTTTTGATCTGCTGTATATTAGCCAGTCCCTAACAAATTTTTTCCCTTCCATTGCAGGAAGTAAAATATGTTAGATACTTTGGGAATTCTCTGCCCTCTGAATCTCTGAGAAAGGCTTCCTTTTTGCCATTAAATGCACAACATTCATAGATACATTCATAGATACATTTTAGCTTGAAGTATCATGAAACTGTTGATCCTTTCGGGTTTTGTGATTTTTATTCTGATATTACAATTATGTAATAATAATAATAATTTTATGTTTGGTTTTTTTTCTTCCTAATTCACCTCATATATCTTTCAATCCTTATGTAATTTTGTCTGTGTTGTGTCCACCTGCCTGTTGCTTTAATCCTATAAATCTCCCCGTTGTGAGATAAAGGATAAGCTAAATAACACTTTTTAAAAGGTTCTTAAAAGGTCTTAATTATATTTTCTGTGTGGGCTCCAGTAGCATATGATAGATAATATCCACTTTGAAAGTTAACTTGAAGTGCTGCTGAAGATGGCCACTCTGATCTACCTGGATGTTCTCTGGAGGACTGAAACGCCTCAGTCAATGACGTCAGTCTGTGGGTCTGTCGGAGCAGTGAGAGAAGTTTCGTCTCCTTTTCTGTTTCTCGACGTTTTCTTGCTCATAGTTTTTCACGTGCTTAGATAAATTTGTTGTGTTTCCACTGCATTTAACCGGCTTTTTACAAAACATACAGCTTGATTTCATTTACGGTATTAAAATAAAGCCAAGCCCCACCTTCCTTTTTTTCCGCTGTGCGGTCTCTCTCCCAGTCTGAACAGGAGCCGCGCGGTTGTTTTGTGTGTTGAGTGAAGAGAAGCTGAGTGGGCGGGCCAGGCTAAGCCTGCGTGCTGATTGGCTGGCGCCACTGAGCCATGTACGAGAGGGGAGGGGGAGCAGCAGAGGGCCGGGACACACAGACTGCTGCTGCAGTTAGCGCGCGCGCTGACTGACACTGACCATTTTAATGATCAGAGGGTCCGTTTTGGGCCCCCCCTCTATCGTGGGCCCGGGACAATTGACCCGTTTGTCCCCCCCTGTCGGCGGGCGTGACTACTACTACTACTGCGATGACTGCTGCGACTGCTGCGACTGCTGCGACTGCTGCTACTACTACTACTACTACTGCGACGACTGCTGCTGCTACTACTGCTACTACTACTACTGCTGCTACTACTGCTACTACTACTACTACTACTACTACTGCTACTACTACTACTACTACTACCTCTACTGCTGCTACTACTACTGCGACGACTGCTGCTGCTACTACTTCTACTATTACTACTACTACTACCTCTACTGCTGCTACTACTACTGCGACGACTGCTGCTGCTACTACTTCTACTATTACTACCACTACTACTACTACTACTACTACTACTACTGCGACGACTGCTACTACTACCTCTACTGCTGCTACTACTACTACTGCGACGACTGCTGCTGCTACTACTTCTACTATTACTACTACTACTATTACTACTACTACTACTACTACTACTGCGACGACTGCTACTACTACCTCTACTGCTGCGACTGCTGCTACTACTACTACTACTACTACTACTACAACTACTGCTACTACCTCTACAGCTGTTTGTACTACTACTACTACTACTACTACTGGTACTACTACTACTACTACTGCTGCTGCTACTACTACTACTATTACTACTACTGCTGCTACTTTATTTATAAAGCACTTTAAAACAACAGCAGCTGTGACAAAGTGCTGTACAGACAATAATCAATAAACATTTAAAGTGGAAAAAACTAAAGGTTACAATACAAACATAAAAAAGGAATAAGACCAAACGTCTCAACATGTGTTAAAAGCCAAGGAGTAAAAATGTGAAGGGACGATGTCTCTCATAATGTCGATGAAGGTGTTTTCCTGTTCCGCCACGTAAATCACTGACCCTACGGGACGTACTGCTGCTCATCAGAACCTAACGTCTGGGCAGAGAAAACTGGTTCAACATCGAATTATTTTAGTATTTATTTTACTTCATTGTGTTTTTGCTTCGTTTGTGAGGCGTAACTACTTGAGTGCAAACAGGCCACTGAGCCTGAGGCTTCAAATCAGTTTTTTTTAAAGTTGCTAAACTTCAGGCGTGTTGTTTTGTAGCCACACATCACCTGACGCAGCACAGCTCCAGCTGAAACGTGAATAATCACCTCCTTTCAGCCGTTCCTGCCTGTGTTTCTCACATCCAAGCGCTGTAGACTTGAATAATTCTGCAGTCAAAGATGTTTGATTGTGCCGCATCCCCAACATTGAAAAATCCCATTTATGCTGATTTTATGCTGGGTGTTTTTTTTTTTTCTTTATTGACTGAATCGTTTATAAAGGATGAAGGAATGAGCAAGGCTAAAAAATGCAAAACACCCTTTTCTTACCCTTTTTTTTTTTAGTAGGAAGCACAGTTGCTCAGGCAGGAATGGCACAGTGATTGCAAATTGGCTGTCTGCGTGTAATATACAAGCGACTGTTCATTTAGCTGAAACCTGCAGAAGCAAAACAAGAAATCAATGCAGTTCTAAAACAGCTCACTTACTTATCTGTAATTTTCTCAATGTGCTCTTTTCTGGCAACCCAACGTTTAAGTGTCCGTGGTGAGAGGCAGCACGCACCCTTTGATCTGTGATACGGCAGGATTTCAGCGCTACGCTCCACTGGACCGAAGCTTCAAACATAAACCTGAAATCATGGATGTACACCTTGGTAATTAATGCAAACTTATTCTGGATGACGCGGGGCTATAAAGAGGATACAGACCTGGACACAATGTCCGTCTTACAACGTGTCCATCTTGGACATTAAGGAAAATTAAAGCTTTAAAGAAAAACAGAGAAATTGTGTACTATAAAAACACACAGGTCCACATTAATCAAATGACCTGTAGATCATTTATTTAATAGTTATTACATAAAGTAAGGCTGAATTTGCATTGAAATCAACATTTGGCCTCAAAATGCTCTATAACACATAACGATTTCTATCCTATTTTTAATTAAACATTCAACAACGGTATTAAATAAATAAAATTGGGCTGTGTTCATTTCCATCCACTGTCTAAACAGGTTCATCCTTGCAGGGTCAACCACGCCCCACACACTACTACCTGAAGATAAATTAGATACTCTAAATAACCTTTAATTAAACGGTCTTCTTGGATTGTGGGAGGAAGCTGGAGTACCCAGAGAGAACCCATGCATGCCCAGGGAGAACATGGAAACTCGATGCAGATTCAAACCCAGAACCTTCTTACTGCGAGTCAACAGCACTACCCTTCGTTCCATAGTGAAGACTTTGGTTGGTTTTAATAAATTTAAGAATTAAATAATCATAGAATGTTTGAATTGGGCGTCTAATTTAAATTGTCTGTATGTTATTTAGTGAATATTTTAATAAGCTGTCCATTGATTGTGGTTCTAGTGCCGGCTTCGGTCCGTTGACTCCCATGAAACGAGGCAGATTCTGACCCGGAGCAAACCGCACTAACTCCAGGTGTCTTCCTGTGCGTAAGCCTTATTAATAGGAACAACATACTGTAACCACATTTCCTTTGGGAAGACGAAGAGCAGGTTTTAGAAAAGGATTTGTAATCATCAGCTCCTGAAGTACAAATTACAAAATGGAGGATAAAAAAAAAAATGAACCACGGCTGGTATGAACCGTCCCATGACAGTTAATTAAAAAGTCCTGAACTAAATGACTAAAACTTCAAAAGCGGGAGATTTTTCAGTTTAATATAATCAGAGAAACTTATAGATGCTGGAGGAGTTTCTACTGCCACGCTTGACAAGTTTACAAGAACTTTGTGTTCTAGCAAACGCTGCTCTGCTCCGTTTACCTGAAAGTCGTTAACAAATGCTGTAATGATGCAGATGATGCTGTATTCCCTGTTTTTTTAGACACATATCCTGTATATTGACATTTTTCTCACATCTAGACCAGCATTCTCAGAGCTACAAGTATTTTCTGGCACATTTTTTAAAGCAGAGATATAAAAGTTCTGCATGAATTTAAGGCAGATGTTTGTACAGAGATCCGACTTTAAATGTGAAGACCATATAAAAACCAAAGATAGACTCCTGGATGGATGGAAAGTTTATTGAATCAATCACTGAATCACTCATCACTGCAATATCAACAAGCATGATATCACTTGGATGCAATAGTGGAAAGATGTTGTTTTTCTACTAGACCTGGACAATCAATTGTATTTGCAATATAATTGCAATAAAAAAAATTCCTTATCTCAAAGGTCTGCAATTCTTATTACATAACAATTAATGAATCAGACGCGTCCTTTAGGTGCTGGTAAAATGTTTAAAGTGGTTTGCTCCACATGGAAGGGAAGAGAGTTGCAGCAAAGAGATGATCTAATTGTATTACATAGATTATAGTTTTTGTAATCATGCTTTTAAATCAGAAACTTTCAGGAATCCCACCACAGCATTAAGTAGCAGTCAGACAGTTTAATACGTAGACTTGTTGGTTGGTTGAACTTTATATTCAACAAGGATTGATGTCCAACTCAATTATTATTCTCTTGAATAATAGTTGAGTTAGATATTCTGATTAATAAAAGCAGTTAAATTTCATGTTTTAAATAGTACATGTTTACGAACGTCTTTATCTAGCGGCCATTTTTGTTGATGTGGTTAATGCAGAGAAAGTCAAAATTAAACCGCAATTATAGTTGAAATATGTCGCAATTTAGATTTTTGACAAAATCGTTCAGCCCTAATTTTTACTACCATTAATTAAAATGATCCGTGCCCTAAATATATTCAGCCTCTTGGACTCCATCTGTCCTGAGTAGCTTTATGTATATTTGTATTTGTCATGAAACTAAAGCTAAAGGTAATAAAGGAATAGAAAGAAAGAAATCAGTAAAATACGGGTTAACCATACTCTATCAATATAGAGCAACAGGTTTGATGGACAGACAGAGTTAACTTTTATAGAGTGACAAAGGAAATTATCTGGAAATACTAATAGTTTTTCATAGTTTCCAGACCTGGAAAATAATCAAAGGCCAATCAGGCCTTTTTTAATAGGAACATTGTGGTGAGCCACATGAACCACAATAACCTAATTAAGATGAGAAAACTATATATTTATGCTATATTTTTCTCCAAACTGCTGTTGTTTTTTCAGTAAAGGAGCTGAATTGTCAGGTGACTTCTGGGATTTGTCAGCTGTGGAGCTTTTGAACAACAAGCGGGTTTGCTGCCCATCTGATAGACTTTTACACAAACAAGGCCCTCGGTGCCAGGGGCCAGTTTACTTAGCCAACCTGTGAGCCCCACTGCACTAGGAGCTTCATATAAAACATTATTACCATTATTCCCACCCTGGGAGCTGGTTGTGGCTCCTCAAAAAACTCATTTCCCTCTCCTCTTGTCCATGTGAATACCTCCTGATAGGGAGAGGGAAGCAGAAAGGAACAATAACCGCATTTCATACGGGGAAATGAATAATTTCAACTGCGAATGCGCCTCCAGTTTGTGTGCGTGTGTGTAATTGTGTCATTTAACGTAGTGTAAGGGGTATTGTGTTTGCGCCTCGTTCCCATTGTGGAGGGGCTGGGCGTTGTGAGGCAACAAGGCGAGCGCCGTGATTGGAGCATCGATCGGGTTTTTTTCTTGACGAAGGAGAGACAGAAACCTGAACACGAGTCAGAGACGGAAAACATCCTGTTTGCAGAGAGAATTGCAGTCAGGTCCAACGGACCCCAACGGACCCCAACGTACTCCAAACAGGTCGATTAAAAGTGAAGTGGAACTCTAAGGGAGATGATTCCCAGTGAGGAAGTAGATGTCATCATTAGAGCTCTGACCACAGGAGGAGATCATCTCTGGAGACGGCCGGAGCCACTAGTGGCTGGAATCAACCAATTTTCAATCAGTCTCTGTTTATACAGCATTTTTCAAACACAACAAGGGCAAAACAAATGTTTTATAAAACATAAGAATATATAAATAGGTAAAAACAAAGAAAAAAACAATGCATATCTCTTTGCACTGGCTCCCTGCTCATTTTAGAATTGACTTAAAATGTTTAATGTTTGTTTTTAAAGCGTTAAACGGACTACCCCCATCCTATTTATCTAAACTTTTAAATCTTCCTGTACATGAGAGATCTTTGAGGTAATCGAGTTACCTGTTATTAGATGTCCCAAGAACTAGGTTAAAGCACTGGGGCCTTTTCAGTGGCAGCGCCCCGACTCTGGAACAACCTCGCTTTAGATCTTCGTTTAACTTCTGACCAGAGAATCTTTACGTCTAAGCTTAAGACTTATCTGTTTAGACGGACTTTTGGCATTTTCCTTATTCTACTGATACAATGAGAGTAAAGGAAACAAAACAGCTAAGGAGCTAAACAAGACTTATCTTTGCCTGTCAATATTTCCTGTTATTTGGGTCATTGCAACATCAAACAGGTTTAAATCAGAGGAAACCGGACCTTTGCTCAGTTCTTCCTGTAAACGACACCAATCCAGGAGGAGACTCCTCTAAAATCTTTGTAATTATTTAACAGAAAATCACAAATAATTATTAGAAAAAACTGTCTGGTCAAAAACTCAAAATGCAGGTTTTTTTCAGATCAATAAAGGTATCTTACTGAAGCATTACAGCAGGAAGAAAACTCTAAATTTGCTGCTTTTTTTTTGTATTTGTGGGCAGCAGAAGTACGAAAGGTGTAAGAAGATTATAAATAGCCAATATGTCTCCAGAGAAAACACTTTTATTTTAAATTAGAGCAGCAACTGTTGGTGGTTTTGGACATTTTGCTCATTTTCAGTTCAGGTCGTTTCGTACTGAATTTTTTCACGAAGGACAAGAAGCTGTCGACTCATAAAAACCTAAAAACCTCAGGGACGTTCTGGGGAAGAACAGAAAGGTTTAATCTTGATAACAATATGTCAATAATTCTGTTGTTTTAAAAGAGTAAAACCCTGTTTGGAGTCTCTTTTCTCTCTCTTGAAATTCATAATTTAACTTGTGTTAATTATAGATGTGTTTGTAAATACTAAAGGAGTACTCTTCCTCTCGTTTAATTAATTTATTCTTTTTTTTTTGCTCTGTAATCACATTTACAGATTAAATGCAAAACAAACAGAGATGAAGTGTGAAAGCAGATACATAAATTAAACACTGAGACTGATGCTTTTTTACAATCTTAACGTAAATTACGGCCAGGATCAGCTGGAATGATCTACTCGATGTGGAAACTGTAGGATGTGAGAGTCAGAGTCGTGTTTATTGTCCCTCAGCGTGCGGAGCGACAGACAGCATACACAACAATCACCACCACAGTAATCATGAGTAAAAACAGACATTATTCAGTCAGTCTAGTATCAGAGTAGACCGATGAGTCTGACTGCTGCAGGTGAAAAGTTCCTCCTGGTTAGTTTTGGCCCTCAGGGGCCTGAACGGCTGCCCAGAGCGGAGAGGCTGATCAGCGCTGCGTCTTTCTCTGGTTCTGACATCATAGATGACAGAAATGAGAGAGCTGCTGTATGCAGATCATTTTATTGGCTGCTTTCACAATCTGAGATTCATTTTTATAAGCTTATATATTTTTATATATTCTGCTCTGTACGGTTGAGATTAAAGGGACTTTTTTTACTGTAAAGTTCCTTGAGACAACCAACATGTGTTGTTAATTGGTGCTCTATGAATCAACTGAATTAAAGTGAGTTGAATTCTTTAGATAACAATCCAAAAAAAGAAGAAGGAAAAGGAAACAGCGTTAGCAGAGTTATGACTCCCAAAGAATGAAATAATTAGTGACGCTCATGTCCCACAGAAGCAGCCTGACTGTCTTCATTACACTTATCAAACACGGTCACTCCTGTGATCGATCAACACCTCGTTTTATTATCTGCCCTCGTTTTTTATTCCCCAAACATACACTTTCCTCTGAGTTTATACTTTGTTTTTTAATCTCCAGCAACTTCTGAATACAGTTAGGAAGGAGAAGATCTGTTTTTACCTTGTATATCATCAGCGCTGTGTTGAATGGTCCCAAATTGAACATTTAATTCATTCTTACAGCTCTCTACTGTAGCATCTAAAATAGTTTTCTGTTGGTTTTATAAGTTTTTCCCCAAACTTCCAAACAATAAGGCCTCTGTGGCCCTTTAAGGGATCAGCACAGCATGCAGAGAGATTTCTGTTCTTCTAGATCAGGGGTCTGCAACCTGCAGACCTTCCACAATGGCTCTTAATAACTTTGGCTAAGACTTAATGAAAAAGCAACTAATGTTTTTTTAAATACAGATGTAAGAAATGCAGGATTTAGCAGTTTTTCTGTGGTTTTATTCATATAGTGACAGAAAAGGATTTCTACAACCAAATGACACTGGAGGTACCTGTAATATGTTTGTTGATCTAATAGAAACTCTTGAAATGTGATATTTTTCCATAATTTTCCTCAAATATCAACATCCCAAAGATGTAAAGGTTTTGATAATTTCCTATAATGGATATTAATCAAAATGTTCAAGTCGTCCTTTTTTTTTTAATGGTCAATTAACAATTAAGGCTCTAAATGGACCGAGGGCAATAATAACTCTTTGGATTGTAAAAGCTGCAGTAGACTGACTTTTATATAATAATTAAATTGTTTTGGACCTTTTACCTCTGACTGGGTTCGTTTGGGACTTACAGGACAATTTAGGATCAATCACCACTTTCCCAAATGAGAGGAAACGCTGAGCAAACATCAGAGGTCAGATAAAGAAGGCCTGATGGGTAAAACACAAAGAAATAACTCATATTCCTCCTGTGTGGGGCGTTTTTAATAGCTACACGTGATCTGTGTGTAAAATGGATCTCTCAGGGATTAAACCAGATTTTTCTGGCCACATAAAGTTTCTGACCTGCTGCGTATTTATTCTCCTCTGACCTGTTCCAGGAGTTAGTTACCCAGCACTAAACCTGCCTGCATGTACAAATACGCTAATAATGTGATTAGCATGTAGTTTTAAGCCGATAATGCGATTAGGAGCCCGTGTAAAAAAAAGAAAAAAAAAAAGATCAGATTAGATATGAAAAATGTAAATAAATCCAGCAAGAGCAGAATAAGGAATTTTAATCTTTCTTAGTTTTGAAATTTTGAGGCTTTATTTCAACCGAAGCAGGGGTTGAGCTCAGAGGTCTAAAGATGTTTGTTTTTCAGTTGATTTGCATAGATTATATGTGGAAAATGTTTTGACACTATTTATTACTGGTCTCATTCCTTTGCATCATAGAAGAGTATCCAGAGTATCTGTCCTGAAGTCCTTCACAACTGGGATTTATTTGCACCATTTTTAACAGTTTCTGAATGTTTCAGCAAAAAAAAAAAAAAAGAGAATTTTGCGGGATGCAAAGAAGATAGTTTACTTTATTAGCCCTCACCCAGAAACACAGGAGTGGTTCTAGACGGGGGCCAAGAGGGGCCACTGCCCCTGTAGAACTGGTCCTGGCCACTGTGCTGAAGACTTGATATTAAATAAAGTTCTTACGATGATAAAAGCTGTCAAAGACACCATAAATGATTGGTCACTTGGACCATTTTTATTTTTTAAGCTTTACAGTTTTACTCTAACAATAATTTAATAATGAACCATTTTCACGTTTAGCTCCAGTCATACTGAGATAGAATCAGGGCTCTGCAACCATAAAAAAAATTTTTTTTAAATTTTTTTATGGTTGCACTCTAGAGTGCAAAGCTTAGTGAGGATATGGCCAGCAGCTGCAGCCGTCTTATTGTTTATTTTAGGCAGACCTGTGAAGACAGCGTCAGTAATTAAATTGATTAAAGATAAATGCATGGATGACTTTTTCACGATCCTGCTGGGACATTAGTGCTTTCATTTTGAAAGTTAGCTCCAGGTGATAGAAGGCCATCCATGTAATTGTTGCACTGTAATGCTTACCTTTCCATTTGAAAGGTAGAGTATTAACTGGAGCTACAATTGGCTCTTTGGCTCACTTAATATATTAAACGATGAAATATTGACCTGTTTAGTTTTTTACCCCAACATGTTGTTCTGTGCTAGCAGAAACAACGCTCCTTCACCTTCAGGTGCACTGCAAAAAGGGAACTAAAAGTAAGTGAAAATTTCTTGAAATTTTTATTTTTTTCTTTGATTTGAGGAGCTAAACAAGATTATTCGCCAATTGAATGAGTATTTTTACCCCTAAAATAAGATAATTAGATATACTGCACTGGAAATAAGATCATGGAGATGAATTGCTCTTATTTTAAGTGCAAAAATCTTATTCCATTGGCAAATAGTCATATTTATCCGCTCTAATCAAGAAAAAATACACTGATTTCAAGAAAATTTCACTTAATTATAGTTTCCTTTTTGCAGTGTGTGCAACATTTAGCTGCCAACAGCCACGCCGCATTAAAACTTTCCAGCATTTGGCCGAAGAGGACCAAGAACCAGCGGCTCGGTCCGTCATCTGAACGTTCAAACAAACTTTTAAAGTATCTCCAGCTCCAGTTTCAGCTTGTACTCAGGTAATAAGCCTCCCCACCGGATAAATCCTAATTAATTCCTCTTATTTGTGTAACGGCGGCAGACTGCGAGCACGGTAACGAGCACACGAGATCACCTTTACCTGCCGACAGCTTCACGCTGGCTGTGAAACTCTGGGATTCAGCTGGCAGGTCTGTATCTGGCACACGCATTAAAGCACGTGTGTCGTGACTTGAAAAGATCCGTTCACACACACACACACACACACACACACACACACACACACACACACCGGGCACGGATCCGCTCGTTAGCACAGAGCGTGCAGATCAAGTCCGCACAAGTTCTCTCTTTTTTTTTTTTGTCTCTTCTTGAAAGGCCAAAGTAGACACATCTGCTTCTATCTCTCCGAATGAAGCAGTTTAATTACATCTCAAGTTTCGCGGTGAGACATTTAGCAGAGGAACGTGTTCGGGTCAGCTGACAGTGAGAGCTACAGAACGGGGCCTGAAATGTAAACCATCTGAAAAACGAAGAACAAAAGTGGCCAGAAGAGGCTTTCTGAACTCCCAATCAGACGGTTTCCATTGTGCCAGCGAGCTGAAGACTGATGTGCAGCAGCGGGGGAATCTGAAGTAGGGCTGCACAACACTGGCAAACATGGCGATATTCAACAATATTGGTAAAGGTTGCAATGAAACTACACAAATTAGTTTAATAGTGTTACATCCTTCCTGAACTGAGTCTCTTAGCAGCGCAGCTCTAAGTCGTTTCTTTGGGGGAACGGGGTTTGAATCCTGGTTTTGTCAGGAAGGGCATCAGGTGTAAAAACTCTAGTTTTACTGACTTGCTGCAGGGATCCTTGAATGAAGCCAAAAATGAGACACACCCTTCCCTCCTGCTTTGGGTTTATAGCAGATAGTGAGAAGTCAATCCAGCATCTAGTAAAAAAAGTTATTTATTATGTCCAAACCAAAGTTCCTATTGAGCAACGCTTGCTTAGCTGCATTCTATCAATGATTTGATCTCCTTACTGCTGCCGTTTCTTTCATCACCACATATGTTACATTCCCACGTAGCCTGAATGCATCGTACCTAAACACCCAGCTAGAAAACATTTACTGCAGTCGAGGCAGTTCTCTGAGACGTGCGATCACAATAAACATGTTTGTCAGCCCAAATCTGAATCCACGCCTTAGATCAGACCGAGAACGATTCATCTTTGTCCTAAACGTGTCAGAAGCACAAGGTAGACGTGACTCTGCATTGTTTCTAACTGTTGGTCACTATTTGTGAATAGGAAATTATAACTAAAATGGTTTAAATATAAACCAGCTACTAAAGTGCAAAGAAAAGGGGAACTAAAAGTAAGTTTTCTTGAAATGAGCCTATTTTCCCCTAATTTAAGCAGGTAAATAAGATTACGTGTCGATGGAATGAGTATTTTTACCACTAAAATAAGATAATTAGACAACGCACTTAGAAATAATGGGATTGGAGATGAGTTGTTGCTATTTTAAGTGCATTGGCAGATCATTTAAACGTGCCGGCTCAAATCAGGGACAAATACACTGATTTCAAGAAGGTTTTACCTACTTTTAGTTCCCTTTTTACAGAGTGAACAAAGGGAGTTTTGTCCTTGTGCCATCCAGCGTCTCTCTGAGACACTTTGCAAGTTTTGCTGAGCAAGAAAGAATCATCCATAATCGTCTGTTATTAAATAACAACTTATAAATACCACGAATCATTAACCAGCTTGTTTTTAGGCAAAGCTTTAACGGACAGTTTGAATTCACAGTAAAGTCACTGGACAGGAGATGAATCCCATGTTGCTTTGAAACAAAACAAGTTCAGGATCTTCCTCCTGTCGGGTTTTTGCGGCCAGAAGTGAAGCGCAGGATATGCAGGTTGAGCAAGTAGGGACACGATGCACATCAGGCTGACCTGTCAGAGCAGCCAGAGACAATCCCACAAGTTCAGGTTGTGGAAATGTGTTTGTAAAGGCATGAAAATAAGATTTAAAAGAGCTAATCTGGTTTATTTAAGCTGTATATCTGGTAATGTAAACCCTGAGTCTATTCTTTTTAACAGGAAACCGCCCAGTTAAGAGCTTTTTAACATCAGGCAGGACTTTTCAGCCTCAGGAGTAGGTACAGAGATTTTATTTAATTATAAAATATCAGCTCTGCGGTGAGAAAACATTAAAGCAACACTTTCCTTTTACATTGTCAAAGAGTCTGTTATGACCGCGATGATAGAAATACTGATATAGTTTGAATAAAGGGTCACTTTTTATACCTGGAGGTGACTTGTCAGTTTATGAGGTTAACTTTTAAAACTCTGGGTCAAATTTACCGGATAGTTTATGAAACTAACAGGAAGCGCTCCCAGCACAGCTGCAGGTGTGAAATACTTAGAGCGTGGTTGGGTCCAGCACACTTAACGGACCCGAGCTCAGTTCAAGTTTTAACACTCGCTTCCCACTGCAGGAGCGTGGGAGGAAAACAAAAAGTTGGCTTTACAGTTTAAAGCTGCAGCTTTAGCTCTTTACAACACGAGATATCCAAACAGATTTTCTCCTGAAACAGCTCTCGCTTTTGTAGCTTCCACTTCAGCGCGCCGCCGGATCATCCCAGAAATATAAACGTTCTCGCTGAAAACATCCGTCCACGCCCAGACCTGGAGGGGAGCCTCCACTCTGAGGCCGCCCTGCATCCACAGCTGTCAACCTGAGCCCAGATGTGCAGCCGATGGAGACCCCAGCGTGCCTCTACACCGCCGTCCTTCCTGAGCAGCCATTAGACATCCGAGGGAGGCCAGACCTGAGGGTTCATCGCATCATTGTAGAACGGGATGATTAAATCAAATGTATATTCCAGAAGAATTAAGGACATACACAGAGATCAACGGGGGGGATGATGCTGGAGAGAGTGTGCAGCCCTCTGCAGCATTTCTGCTCCATAAATTCCTATTTTTCACAGCGAAAGACAAAAGACTGAACCCCGGCGGATGATGAAGGAGCTCGGTGCGCAGCATCCCTTCCACACAAACGCACAAACATCAATAAAACCGCATTTCCATGGGAAGCCCTTTCATCTCCGCGTCACAGACGGCCGTTAAACCCACACCGCCGTGGTTCTGCCTGGTTCTGATGGACAGCACAACACCTTGCTGTTAAGATACTCTACATCTTCACGTTGTTCACATTAGCAGCGACAGACACAAAGAAGCGCTTCATTTTCACAGAAAAACACCAATCAAGTCTTTATGTTAATTAATTAGCCTTTTGTGGGAAACTTACATTTTACATTTTCATCTGATTCTACAGGACTCCAAATCTTGTTTTTGTTTTTTTTTCTCAAGATTCCTAAAAAAAAAAGCTGCAGATAAATAGTCAGATGGATATCTGCACCGTGTGTGTTTGTTATTGCTCATTAAAACAAGGTAAAACTCAGTCAATGCATTTATCCCCCAGATTACAGAGAAAGCGGCTGCTGCAGCAGACAGGCTGGAAATCAGAGCAATTATCTTCAAAAAGGAAACAAATGCACTTTAACAACAGGAATGGCCCCAATTAGACCCAGTAGTAGGTCAGTGAGAGCATAGAGAGGATCTAAAAAGGCTTAAAAAGTGATAAAAGTGGAAACATGAGGAGGTGAGCCGGACTAAAACTCTGGGAGCTGAACTCTGCAGGATGTTCCGTTACATCCAGCTCTTGACTTTTATGTGAACTAACCCGTTCAACCAGCACACATTACAGGACAATTTGCCGTTAAATAAACTACCATGGAAAAATAAAACATTAAAAAACCAATAAGTTTAAGTTCACAGCTTCTACCTGGGATGAGATTCAACAATTTTGAGCCCTGCGTCAACTTTAATGACACAATAATAAAATACTCATTTTTCAAGTTTTCTACATCCAAATGATGTATTTTATCTGGTTCTGCTTACAGCTCAACCCCTATCGACCTAAAGTTGTCGGGCTGTCGGGAGAAACTTGTCATGGCCACGCAGAGAACGGCTCCGTCGGTCCTCACCTGGCTGTTCCCCGTCTCCACGCCTCCCGCAGCTCCCGCACCGAGCTCCGGTAACTTCCTCCGACTCAGCACCAGCAGGTAAACCAGCGCTCCCAGCCACACCAGCACCGCCACGGCCACCGCCAGCCTCCGACAGAGACGCTTCATTTTCCGGCCAGGAGGAGCCGACGGCGCCCGCAGCCCGGCGGCGGCTGTCAGAATCCCATTTTAACAAAGCGGCAGAAAAAGAAATGAGATAAAAAAAAATAAAATAAAATAAAAAGAAGCCGATGAGGCAGAGGGGCTCCTCCTGCCGAGGCGACACGAGCCCGTCCGCTCCGTGCGCGCGCGCTCAACTCTCTCCGGAGCTCGAGCGCTCCTGGAACACTGCCGTGCGTCCACGTGCGGGCGAGGTCGGTGCGCGAGTGGCTGAGCGTGCGTCTGTGAGGGAGTCCTGCGCCCTCCTGGAGGTCTGAGCGGGATGGTGGAGCTCCACCTGCCGACACCCTCACAGCGGCTCCGCCGGACCGCAGCGGCGGCAGCGGGCTGCAGCTGCAGGGGGACCAGGTGGGACCGCACGGCGGATCTACGGCGCAACGCCGAACTATGTTTACACGCGTGTCACGTTGCAGCCAATAGTTTCGTTGTATTTTTTTGTGGCAAATATAAGTGATAGGCCAACACAAGGCACAGTTTTCAAAAATAAAAACCTAATTACTGCTAATAATAATAATACATTTTATTGGTTCTACATCAGGATTAAATCCAAGTGCTTGCAGGATTTAAAAAGCAATGATTAAAATAGAAATAAAATAAAAATGTAACTGAGAATAATATATTTAAATGCTTTACTAAAACAAATCATCTTAAAATATGTTTCAAAGCTGTGTTGGGACCCCTTAAGGCTCAGTGAGAGCCCCCCAGGCAGTAGTATGGGGCCTATGTGGGTCTTGGACAAACTTAATGGAAAGGTCATGTAGAACCAGGGTAGATCCCACTTGGGTCCCAAAAGGTCCTGTGCATGCAGAGCTAAGGCCAACATGGGTCCCATATGAAATGCCCAAAAAGGTCCCATGTTAGATCCCAGGTAGATCCCACATGAGGCCCATATGGGGAATATTGGTGAGGTCTCCATGGAACCTGTTGATAAACCCACTTGGAACCCATTTTCCATCCCACATGGGTCCCTCACAAGGCCCTGTGAAAGATTTTCTTCAGTCACAGATGTGGCCCATATGAACTGCCCAGATAAGCCCTATGTAAAGCCTAGGTAGAACCCACATTAGGCAGGTGGGCTCTCCGTGGAACCTGTGGACAAACCCACTTGGGACCCATATTTGCAGCCCACACATAACCCATTTGGGGACCATCTGTACATGCTGGCTGGGCAAATGTTTTCAGTCTTTTTAAAGGACTATGTGTAGCATTTATTTGTGTTCAGCCACCCAGAGCACAGCTGCCACAAAATTGTATGGGGCCTTTAGCAGAATCAGATTTGGGGCCCATCTTCCTGCTAAGATCATCACTCCTGAGTGCCTCTATTAGGTCAGGACTCTTCAGCCAAAGCAAGAACGTGTCTGCAGTTGTCATGATAAGTGCTGTCCGAATAGTGGAGTCAGTAAGGAATGAGGTAGAAAAGGAGCCTGTATGCTTCCTCCTGCCGCTAATTTAGCATCGGAACCTCGCGGTGGTCCTTACCGGTGCTAAGGAGCCACAATCCTTTGCATGGTGTGATGTATCAGCAACGCCCAACACGGAGAATTCAATGATAATATCCAGAAACAAAAGAGCAAGTTTTGTAGTCCACTTTCAGAGGGCTGTAGGCCCTGATTTGACTAGAATTATTCATGTGTGTTGCCGTCACGTAATTGCTTAAAACATGGGAACGTTTTAAGCAATTTACCGATTTAATCTATCTATGCTGAAACCGTCAAATCAAATTTAACAATGTTCTCATTCTAAAAAAATACATCTAAACTGTTTTAGCTCTGTGTTCTGTGTTAAAATTCAAGCATTTATGGGAGTCATGGAGCTTGGCTTAATTGTGCCTTGATACAAACACGTCTAACTAAAACTTCTCAAATTCTGCGATATCTTTTGGTTTTAGTGGCCCTCCTATGGATTAGTGTCCGAAATCTGGTCATCTTCCAGTTTTTTTTAAACTGGAAGATGATTAAAAAGTAAATAAAGGTGTGCGTAAAACACTTTAATTTGGGTTTGAAAACATTGAAATATGGGATCACTTAGGGTGTAAAACAGCAGGGCTGCACTTGATTAAAATGTTTCTGTCATCTTTTAACATTTTTCTCCCTACTTTTGATTTTATTTTTATTTTTCAGTTAGGACTGGTCATAATTATTAAAGAAAAAGAAAAAAAAACACCAGCGGAAATGCAACCTATTAAGAATTCTATGTATTAACTTCTCACTTTATTCATCAGCTTCTCTTCTCCAGATAAGAAGTTTCTGTTTTTAGTAATTCATCTGGTCCTCAATGATACTTTAGCTAGTCTGCTATTTTGTTCCAATAGAAACATCCAATCACCAAATAATATACCCACTGCTACTGCGCTGTTGCCTTGCAGCATGGAGTCTGCATGTTCTCCCTTTGCCTGCGTGGGTTCTCTCCGGGTACTCCGGCTTCCTCCCACAGTCCAAAAACATGACTGTTGGGTTAATTGGCTAAATTGGCTCTAAACTCCCCTTAGGTGTGTTTGAATGTTGTTTGTGCTGTCCTTCAGTCCAGCGCTCTCTAGCCATTAGTAGGATGTGGTCATATCAGCCACTTCAGCTATGCGTCGGTGGTACATCCCATGCAGAGGTTTTTCCTCCCATGATGGTTCCACCCATTCCTTCTCTTCCAGCTTCCATTCTCTGAGACATTCACTGAGTGCTTCATCCCTTGGGGGCCATCTTCCTGATATGTTCTTGGAGCTTGGATTCATCTTCAATGGTGGCTCTGAGTCTGCCTCTTTCTTTGTGCTTAGTGTAAATCCTGTGGACACTGGATTTAGGGTGGAATCCACCATGCATGGTGAATAGCTTTTGTGTCTTAACATTAGTGGCCTGAATTTCCTCCTTTGGCAAACTTATTACCCCAGCAGGGTGTCTGATTACTAAAGCATGGCTGTTGACTGCCTGGACCTTGTTCTTGCCATTGAGCTGACTTCTCAGAACTTGTCTTACTTGTTGCAGGTATTTGTCTGTTGCTGCTTTCCTTGTTGCCTCTTCATGGTTGCCATTTGCTTGTGGTATTCCAAGGTACTTATAGCTCTCTTCGATGTCTGCTATTCTTCCTTCTGGGAGTGCAACTCCCTTCTGTGTGGATTACCTTCCCTCTCTTTGTCACCATCTGGCCACATTTCTCCAGCCCGAATGACATTCTGATGTCCCTGCTGTAGATCCTGGTGGTTTAGATCAGCGAGTCAATGTCTCGCTCACTCTTAGCCTACAGCTTGATGTCATCCATGTACAGGAGGTGGCTGATAGTGGCCCCATTTCTGAGTCACTCTCCATAGCTAGACTTGTCGATTATCTGGCTGAGGGGGTTCAGGCTTATGCAGAACAGCAGAGGGGACAGAGCATCTCCTTGGTATTCTCCACATTTGATGGAGATATGTGCAATTGTCTTGAATTTTGTTTCAATAGTGTTTTTTTACAACCTCATGGAGTTTGCAATGAAGGCTCTCAGAGAGCTGTTGACCTTGTACAGCTTCAGGCATTCCAGGATCCATGTGTGGCATTGAGTGGTATGTTTTCTTCTAATCAGTCCAGGCTGTGCATGGGTAGGGTGTCCAACATGCCTGTCAATGTATGTCAGGCACGTCAGGTTTAAAACTCTTGTCTCTGCTGAGTCTCAGGGTGAGTATATAACACCAGAACATGGCTGACATGAGATTCAACGGAGATTTAACTTTTATTACAATAATCTATCCAGCTCCTCTGTGGGCAACCCAAGGGATAGATGGTAATGAGAGATAATAACAATAAAAACGTGTTTCCAGATGCAAAAGAACGGATGGTGGAGATAGAGAACTGAAAAAACGAGAAGCGAGAGAACAAAGACAACATGTAGAGATTATCAGACGAATGCGGTAAAAAGAAGAAGAAATATATAACTCGTTTCTGGGAATTCCTCTAGAACCTCTGGAGGTGATTCTGTAAAGACAATGCCTTCATAAAACCAAGAACATTACGGACAACGCTGAGCCTCCTCTTCATCAGACTGTCGTACAGCAGAGCGTCTTCAGTCAGAAGCTTTTCCAGAGCCGCTGGAAGACAAACCGCTACAGGAGGTCCTTCCTGCCCACTCAGCATCCACAGGAACTCTGTGAAGAAACCTGCATTTAATACGAGTTACAACATTTAACTTCCCTTTGGTGTCAACAAAGAATTGTTCGATCTGAATCCACTGAGGTGTTGGAGAGACAAAAGAGGAGAGAGCAAGAAGGCACTTTCATTTTCCTCGCTGCAGTCCCATTAACATTGAGGTTGACAAAAAAAGTGTTTTATTTCAATAAATTATCAGACAGCCCACAGAGGATATAGCTTCTTAGAGATCATGAATAAAACATTTGGAGAAAAAACCTAAAAAAAAAAGATTAATTTATGGCAGAAAGAAAAGCTTCACCTGTCTGTGTGCGCCATCTAGTGGTTGTTTAAAGCAACTGTTTCTAATTTGCAGCGTGCATCCTACATTTTCCACTTAAAGTTGGGGGGGAAAAATACAGATTTGCTAAAACAATAAGTTATAAGCAGATACAGTCAAACATATTAAAATATTCACAATATGAAACTAAACCCAGACACTGAACTGGACATTAAGAGCCCAGAATAACCTAAATGTTTCTGAGGCTTCGTGTTAATTTAGCAATATTAGCTAAGAACAGTTAAATATATTTCTGATTGCATCAAGACTTTTTACACCATATGTAGCATTTTAGACACAAATACACTGCTAAATCATTTGCTTTTGCAGGAGCTGTGTTTGTTCAGAGCTTGAGGCACATTTAGCAACTATCCCACATCTTTCTACTTTCCTGGGACTCAAGCTTCAGCTAAACTATGAAAGCGTGGGATCCCATTATGAGCTGCAGGGGGTGTTTGACCAGTTTCTCTGGACTCTGGGCATTAATCTCACAGCACGACAGGTCAAACTAATCAATCTCTCTCTCTTTAAATTGTTGATGCCCTTTTCTAGACCCCATTAAAAAGTTTACACGTCGTAAACATGATCTTCTTCCTGGAATACATTAGCAGTGCCCAACCTTGCAGTACATCAATTCAAGCTGAAAACCTGTTGTATTGCATTAGTGATGGTGAATGATGTTTGTCACAATGTGGACAATGTCAAAACAGCTGCTCTTTCCTCATATTCTGTCAACATCATTGCAAACCCTGAAGGAAAATAAACTTGATGTAATAGAGGTGAGAAGTTGCATTGACTTTGTAATGGTCCTCATTTCTCTGTCTGGGTTACAGCAGCCTGAAGGCGCGCCTTAGAAAAAAAAATATGTTCAACAAATGTAGGATTTTCCTGTTTCAGGTGAAAGCTGTTCAAAAGACAAAGGTTTTTAGGGTTGAAGTAGATTGATTTGTGTTTTTGACTGAATCCTTAAGCAATCAAGTGCTGATGTGATGATTACTTCATCTTGCAGGAAAAAATACATTTTTATGTTGAAAATGCTTATTTTACTGACTTACCGTACCTCCTTGGGGAAAAGTAGATGTAGTCAGATGCTAAATCGCCTGGAGGTCACTAGATGCTGGCTCCTAAACATCTCTGACTGGATGGCATCGCTGTTCAACATATACGTTAATTTATTTGCTGAAACATTTAGATGAGCAGATTTTACTAACAATGATTGTGACATTTCTAGCAGCCTGTACTTAGAATGATCTGTGTGCTGGTAGAGTCAATCTCAGCGTTTTCTTCAGATGTGGTTCCAGGTTTAAAAATTAAAAGAGCACTATAATAAATTCTAATAAAGACAATTAAGACTTAAAAACATCATAATCAGCTAAACACTAAACTGGTCTGAACTTCTCCAGTACTGACCCCTCAAAGTGCTTCACACTACAGCCACATTCACCCAACCTTAATTGCTAAGGCATGGTATGAGCTTGTGGTCGAGTGCCTTGCCCAGGGGGGAAGTTGGAATCAAACCCACAACTTTTGGAGTGCAACATGACTACTCTTCCCCCTGATCCAGTTGTCCTGACATCTCAGCAACTCTGTCCTCCCTGTTTTAATCTGTAATCTAAACAGAATCTTAAACCAAGTGTTGGTCACAGTTTTGATGCATTTTGATGCTTTTATAAGTTTTATGTTGTAGAGTTTATGAAAAACTTTTTTTCCTTTAGTCCTGCACTGAACTACATAAGCAGTGATGTAGGAGGATGTTACCTGCCCGCTGGTGACGGCCTGATTCCTAAAGTTTGCTGCAGCACCAGAAATGATTTGGTTCATTGTCTGCAAAGATGCTTCATCTTTCTGTGACTTTAACCTCCAATCCAAAGTTAATTAGCCTTTAGATTAATGTGCCTGCACCAAGAGATGTTGATTTCTAATAATAAACATTAATAAACTGGTTATTGACATTATTTATTCCTAAAGGTCCCCTTCACTTTACTCTCAGACCTATCCTGCTTTGATCCAAAGAGAAAAGTCAAATATGTTGTAGATTTCATCTTGTTCAGTAAAGGTGTGTTTGTTAAAATTCTGAAGCCTGCAGGTATTATGTGAACCTGTAGTTAGTTTTCACTAAACCAGTCAGCTCAATCTCTCCAAGTAGCGGAAAACCCACAAAGCGATAAAAAAAAAATCTTGCTAATTGCCTCTAGTTTCCATTTATACAGCAGCAGCTGAAACTGATTGTCAGTCAGTGTTGCTTTTTAAGTGGACAGTTTGATTTCACAGAATTGTGATTGACTTTGAGTTACATTGTGTTGTTTAAGTGTTTCCTTTTTTTATTATTAAAATGCAACAGAGTTCTGAGTCAGAATTACAAAGGCGGACATATCTGGGAACTATCATTTATATTGATTAGGGTAAAGCAGTTAAAATGTTCACATTTTTTAATAAACAGGCCAGAAAGCAAACTTTAGAAGCTAACTTTCATCTTTCTGTTTCATTAAGGAAATATTTTCCCCCTGCATATCTTAGAGAAAAAGTCAAACCTTAAACCAGAAAATTGATTTATCTTAATTTAGCTGTGACTGAATAGTATAATTGCATTGTACCATCAAAGTTCAATGAGTTTAGTAGCGATACCTCAGTTCATCCCAGTCAACTCCAACGATGTTAAAAGAAATAAAAATCTAAACTTATAAAGACATCAAATTATTAATCCTATTTCTTTTACATCCTTCTACTTGTCGGCTTTACTGTTCTTCAGGTCTAAAGGAGCTTATTCTATTTTTTGGACTATAAAAATGGGTGTGCCTTATAGTCTGAAAAATACAGTAGCTACCGAAGCCGAAGTCTAGCTCCAACTGAGCTGCTTAGTGAGGTTTGCTTTAAACACATTAAAAGTTAATGGGCCACTTTAAACATTATTATTCACATATTTGTTCTAGATTCAAGGAATTAAAAGAGTTCCAACCAGATTTGAAGTTATTTCTCATTTCTAGTAACCAGAGATCGTGTTTCAGGTTAATCCCTGCTGTGATCTGCTGCATCTTCAGCAGAACCACAGGAGGAAACGGTCCAGTTAAGAGCTTTAAGCTCCTTATGACGACGTCTAACAGCAGAATTAAGGGTCAACCTGGAAGTTAGTGCCAGTAAAACTAAACATGCTGAACTTGTGGGTTTCTACATCGTAATAAGTTTAAAAAAATCATCAAAAGCGACTTTATTACAGTGAAACTTCAGATTCTGACACACTGGGATGTATTTATGTTTATTTCTGTTAACTTGGAGGATGATGGCTTACGTCTAAAGAGACGGTTTGACTCAGAGTACTGGAATATTACATCAGACCAATAAAAACTATTTCTAAAGCAGAAAAGTTGTTACAACCTGAAGGATAATAGAAAAACTGCCAGACGTCCAAAAGGCGTCTCCTTCAAACGGAGTCAGAAATGGTTGTTGATAAAGAAGCTGGCCGTTCAGATCGCTGCATTCAGGCATATTAACGGAAAGTTAAATGGAAGGTAGAAGTATGGTAGAAAAACAGTCCATAAATCATTCTAAGTATCGTAGAAAAGTAGCTTCTCTGAATCGAATCACAATCTGATCAGCGGACTCCCAGGAGGCAACATTTACTTGAGTATCATTAACTGCATCTGTCTGCGGCCGGATGCTAGATTTGGTCCGGTGGATGGACTCAAAAGTCTAAAAGTCCTTTAGAAATGAAAATATTGGTTAATCGTGATGGCTGCAGTCACAATTCTGTTAATTTTTAATCACATTCTTATTTTATGTCCTGTAGCAGGACTGGTTGGGTTTGCTTGTGAAGAAAAAAAAAATGGAAATAAATCGACACAAACACAAATGCAACATCCTCTAATCCAGTTTAATTTCCTCAGCAGAAAAAAAGTGGAACATGATAAAATTAAAGAGAGAGAGAAAAAAAAAATAGGACAGAATTATGTTCTTGCTTTTATACATTTAACTAAATATGCCACTCTATGCTAGGGTGTAAGTAACTCAAACTGATATAAGGTTAAATAATTTTCTTCTTTTAAAAAGGTACAGAAAGATAATCTTTTTTTTCTGTTTCTCATTAAAACACACAAAGAAAAAGAAACGCCTCGGAATGAGAACCAGAGCCAGAACCTCTCCAGAACCCTCCCAGGCTCGGCCGGGTTCTCATCAGAAGGACGGAGAGGTGAAGGAGGGAGGAACCAAGGCCGAGGATTAGCATAGTAAAGTGGTGCCCGGCGGGTTTTCAACCCAAATCAGGATCCTGTTCTGCCTGCTGCTTCTCATTTCTCCTGATCTTACAATAAAAGGTACTGTCCAACGTTCCCGCGCCGCGCCACGCGTTGGTTCTGGATCTGCTTTCAACAGACGGCGGCTCCGAACTTTAAAACGGCGAGGAGGAAGAAAACGTCTGCAGGGTCAGAACCGAGGTCGGGAGAAGTCTGTCTGGAGAACGGGATGAGAAGAACTGGACAGAACGCACGGCGGCCGGGCCGAGCGGGGCCCAATCGGTGAGAGCGAAACAGAACCTCAGAAAGGAAGACGGGAAAGCAGAAAATGTTGGAGCTCTGCAGCCAAAACCAGCCGAAGGATCAAACCCAGAGCAGGCTGGCTGAATCTGACGTCGGAACCGCTGCTCTGCTGAGGGGAGAACGCCTCCATTCCCGCCTGGACGCGCTGCTAGCCGATCTACGTAGCGTCCTGCTAGCTGATCTACGTAGCGTCCTGCTAGCTGATCTGCTTAGCGTCCTGCTAGCTGATCTACGTAGCGTCCTGCTAGCTGATCTACGTAGCGTCCTGCTAGCTGATCTACGTAGCGTCCTGCTAGCCGATCTAAGTAGCGTCCTGCTAGCCGATCTAAGTAGCGTCCTGCTAGCCGATCTAAGTAGTGTCCTGCTAGCCGATCTACGTAGCGTCCTGCTAGCTGATCTACGTAGCGTCCTGCTAGCTGATCTACGTAGCGTCCTGCTAGCTGATCTATGTAGCGTCCTGCTTCTCTTTGAGGCCATAACGGTGACTTCTGCTAAAATCTGCGGACAAACGACATCCCGATCGTTTACGTTGCAGAAATCGGGCCGCGTCGCTCTCTGCGCTCAGAGCAGCACCGAGGGACGGGGGGAGAGGCTGGTTCTGCTACAGAGGATTTGTCGTCCGTTAGTGTTTCCTCATTAATATTTCTACTTATCGTTTTGCTCATGGGCTGAGGCAGCGACCGGCCGTCGTCTTCCATGACGCTGCAAACTTCCCGGCGCCATCCAGAGCTGCCCTACATGCTGCTGGAACCCCCGCAGAAGCAAAGCCTCGCTCTGACGCCGCACGCGGACCGAAGCGGTGTGGAAGAAAAAGGAAGAAACAAGGAAGAGGAAGGAGGGTTGCAGGTGTGACGCCCCGACCCCCCCAGATGGCGACCTGAGGAGAGGCCGTGGGGCGGCGGCGAGCGCCCCGCCCCCGACCGAGTCATGGAAAACGGAAGAATAAAGCAAAGTGTGCTGAAGGAGAATCCGAATGAGCCGAGCACCAGAACAGTTCCTGGTGACTTCCTGTTGTGGGCGGAGCCAAGAGGAGGGAACCACGGCGAGACGCAGCAGAGCTGTGCGTGATGTCTGTCCGGCTGAATCTGTCTCAGTCCTTCCTGTGGAGGGCGGGGGGGGCGGGGTTAAGGCTGTGTGTGTGTGTGTGTGTGTGTGTGTGTGTGTGTGTGTGTGCATGCGGTACTGAACGGTCACAGGTTACCCACACAGGGCCAGAGTCTGAACAGACGCTCCAGGCAGGAAACCAGGACGTCAACGATGATCCAGATTTATTGGGTCAGATGCAGGATGTTAGAACCGAGCCCACCCCCGCCCCTCCCCTCCTCTTCGTTTTCATCCACCCCTCCCCTCCCCTCCCCCAGTCCTCCTCCTCCTCCTCGTTGTAAGTGCCTCATCTCTGTAACGGGACGGCGGGTCGCCACGGCGCCGATCAGGAGCACTCCTCCCCGATGCGTTGGCACGAGCGGCCCACCTTGCGGTCCAGCTTCACCATCTTGAGCACGGCCTCCTCGCGCCCGCGGCCCAGATGGTCGAACACGCAGTCGTGCTGCTCGGGTAGACGGTGCAGCATGCAGAAGACGTAGCCTGCGAGGCAAACGGAGAGAAAGCGGTGAGGCGGGGCGAGCGAGCACGACATGTTGGGCAGCAGAAACATCGGCTTCAGTGGTTTCTCTCTACAAGCTACACAGAAACACAACGTGGTTCAGAGGAGGAGCCAAAGGTTCATTTATGACTCACAGCAGTTTTTATCTATATTAAAGGCCACAGAGTCTCTACCAGCCGTCTGGATCAGAGGTTCTAGAACTTTTCATGGCCAGGGACCCTTAGCAGCGGTAAATGTTTCCTTTAGATTCCTCATGCTGATTGTATTTTTTAAACAGCCTTTTGTTAAATACATTAGTAATCATGAATGTTGAAAATATATATAAAAAAAAAACTGATATTAGAGATTTTATGGAGATTTTTCCTCATTCTTCATGTAACTGTTGTCATACTTCCTAATTTTAGCTTATTTGTTTTTTACTGGATGAAGTGGACGGAGTTAAATATTTGTCCTCGTGTTACTCAGCTCAACTCTGACCCATCGTCAGCAGCGCCTCCTCAGGCCCTCAAACATGCGGTTCCCGGACCCCTGTGGGTCCGGGAACCGCATGTTTGAGGGCCGCTGATCTAGAGACTGAGTAGCTCGCTAGCTGTGGAGCTACTCAGGCTGGACGGAGAACTTCTCGGAACATCTATTCTCAAGTCTTGCTGAATGGATTTGGGTCTGGACTTTGACTAGGCCATTTTACCTCATGAGGATGCTGTGTTTAGGGCTGTTATTCTACGGGAAGGTGAACCTCAGCCCGGGTCGAGGACTGTCCAGGACTGTCGCCATCATGATTTCTAAAGGAACGGCGTGTTCTGGTTGGTGCACAGGGATCATCATCTGACCAGAGGACCTTCTTCCAGGTTTGCTGCGTCTCTTGGTAGCAAACTGCCACCAGGACTGTGGGTTTTGTTTCAATCTCATCTGTCTTCTCGTCCCCTGTTCCATATGAGGCGACGTTTAAGGCAGAGCTCTCAAACCTCCTGCAGCTGCTGGGTCGGTTTCCTGCCCTGCGCGCCTGAATCAAAAGGCTAAACCGCCTCAGTAGCATCCAGTCCATTAACATTTGGAGTCAGGTGAGCTGAAGCAGAGACGCGTCTAAAAGTCGCAGGACACCAACCCTCCAGGACCGCAGACACTGACAGGCGTCTCACCAATAGATCCTCACACCTGGGGAGGATCTGTTGGCTCAGAGCTCAGGGAGATGTTGTAGAACCTGATAGCTGCTGTAAACTGGACCAGAACTTCCTCCCTGACCCGCCTGCCGGTTGTTCTCTAATGTTCTCCATCAACCTCTGAGGCTAGAAACAGAACTGCTTACTAATCAGGTCACTGCTGCAGGGAACCGGGTCACGTTTTGTTTAAAGCCATAAATCATTGTTTGCCCTTCATAGTCATCTGCGCTGAACTGATTTATGACAGGAGGTCCAAATTATTCCAAATTAAGCTGAATTCTTTGCTCAGCTCTAAATCATGTGACCTGTGAAAACTAAAGCATGATTTAAGCTGCTGAGGGTTTTCATGAGCAGACTGGAGCGAACGGGTCGGTCCTGTAGGCGTGAAAGCTGCAGCACTGACCGCAGCGACACGAGCCCAGCTCCTGCTGCACCAGCTCTAGTTTGGTTTGGCAGCGATAGCAGCGCCGGCGGTTCTTCTGTCTGGGCGTCCCGCGGGCCTCCTCGCCGTTCCCCTCCTTCTCTTCTGTCCGCGGCCGCTTCTCCGGCGTCGCCTCGCTCTCCGACCCGGAGGCTGGGGGGGGAAAAGGGAACAGCGGGGTTACACGGCGCCGCCTGAAGTGGGTCAGAAGACGCAGCGCTGCTGGCAGGAGGAGGAAGAGGAGGAGGAGGAGGAAGCCTACCTGACTCGCGCGGACGTTTTGTGGGCGTGCAGAGTGTGCCTTGGCCTGTTTCTGTGGATGTCACGCCTGCAGATGGAGAATTACAGGATGAGTGATGCACGGCGAGAAATGACCTCCTTCCAGGGCGAGCTTCCTGTCTGAGGGGGGGGGAAAGAGTTAGACATGATTCACATCTACGACATGGAATGATGGTGGAAAGCAAGGTGCTGAGAAGGAAAGACATCACATGTTTGAACTGTGTTAACAAGGCGGGAGATGTTACCTTCAGAGTTCTGAGGAGTCTTGTTGGACACGAGTTTAACTTGAGAGTGAAGCAGGAAATGTCAGTATGCACGAACAACTACTCTTCCTCACTCTACCCACGGCTGGCTTTGCTGCTTAGGACTCAGCGAGGCTAGATCACCCTCCTGACTTCTGACTAAAACTCTGACAGCTTGCAGCGATGTTGAAAAGAGACTTAGCGTTGAGAAATTAGACGCTGCAAAGTCAGACATTGTAAGAGAATAAAAACGTTCTAAAGTAATGATTTTCTCATTTTATGCTGCAGTTTTTATTCAATGAGATGTTTTCGTTGATGTTTTGGTGTCGGGGCTAAACTGAAGACCCCTTCATGGACCGTCCGTTTTTCCAGTACTCATCATTTACCTGCATTGAACTAATGGAAAGCTCCGGTCAAGTCCCGCTGCTCAACCACAAGAAAGAGTTTTATTTTCATTAATATAATCTTCATTAGCCTACACAGCTAATGATTATGCTGACATGGAGCTAAACCAGTGGCAGCAGGTAGATGATGAGGAGTAACGGAAAAACGGAGGGTCCATGAAGGGGTCTTCAATTTAGCCCCGCCTCCAACGGCAAAACAGCGCCAACTTGTAGCGACATCTAAGATGAAGGAGATCTGCAATAAAAACATCTCATTAAAAAAAGCTGCAGCATAAAATGAGAATATCATCATAAGTTTTTACTTTCTAACAATGTCTGACTTTTCAATGTCCTATATTTCTACGCCTAATCTCTTTTGTGATATTTTAATGTTTAATATTTCAATGTTTAATATTACAATACCAAATCTGTTTTCAGCGTCACTGCAAGCTGTCACTGTTTTAGCTCCATACAGGCCTGCTGCAGAGACGCCTTAAAGGGCCAGTGTGTGCGGCGCAGTGCCATCTAGTGGCAAAGATAAAAACTACAAACAGACGCTGACCCATTTCCCTAAACTTACCCCCCCAAAAAAAAGGTAAAATCTGGAAGTTTTTTTAGGATGCCGCGCCACAAGCGGACTCAACTGGATCAAATCTCACAATTTACTGTTTGACAGCAATAAAGAGAAAACAGGCTTAACCTGAAATTTAAGAGACTTTAAAGAGATTATTTTCTGAAAACAGGGAGATGATTTGGAGCCAAAATCATTGTTAGACGTTTTAACTGTAACCAGGATTTGAATCTATCAGCTCTTTAATGTTTTGGTGGTTGGGTTTTTAGTCTCACAGCAACAGATAACCAAGCGGAGCGCTGCTGGTCAGCTGCTGCGCTGCAGATTGTGTTCGTCTGATGGGCTGAAAATGAATCCAGTTGAGTCTGGAGAACCGCCTTCGTCTGCTGAGGAGAGTCCTTGCAGACGATCTGCTGTGACGCGTCTGTCTGATTGCGTAAAGGGGACAGACCCACTACATGCAACCCAACTAGCATCAAACAGCGACCGCACATTTAGGACTACAGCCATAAAGTCAAAGCAGCTGGAGGTTCAGTCCACCTGAAGCGAGACAAATGAGCCTGGAGGTGATTTGTGAAAGAAAGCGCTGCTGAGGAGACTGAACTCTGCCCTGGACTTTGACTTAAATTCAGCTCTTTATGTGTGAATGCTTCACAGATTGGGATCCGGCACCATCTTGTGTCCAGTCACTTTTACATCCTAGGTCAGCCATGCTCTATAGATCTGAACCTTCCCACTAGATACAAGACAAAAAGAACATCAAGTCCAATCTTTCTCCAGCATGCTGCAGCAGACAGAAAAAAATGATCAAAATAATCACTTACTAGAATAAATACTAGGCAGTCAAGTTTAGCCAGATTTCATTCACCTGGGAAATTACTGTTCCAGGGCAAAGCAGACTTTTTTTGGACTTGATATGCCTTAAAAGACATCTTGTTAAAATAAGAGCGGTCCATAACGGGAGGCGCTTACCTTCCGTCCGGCTGGAAAACATGGCCGACGACTCGGCGGCGGACGGCGCCTCTGAGCTGGACGGCAGCGACAACGACAGGGCCTGGCTGCTGCTGCTGCTGGTCTCGCTGCTGAAAACCGACGACTGGCTGCTCCCAGAACTTTGGATTGGCTTGGAGGTGCAGTCGTCCTCCGGCTGCTTCTTCTGGACATCTGAGGCAGAGGACGGCGGGAGGAACGGGGCGGTTAATGACTAACATTTATCCTACGGTGGAGAAACGACCAACGCAGTCAGGAAGGAGAAAACATACAGAGAAATTTGCTCCTGAAGGCTTGACTGGCTTAAATTTGCCTGCTGGAGAGAATGGATCCAACCTCAGAACCACTGTGGGAAGTGTTTCCTACCCGCCTTTGAGATCATTGTCTCTTCTACTGGATGCCTACTAACACGTCTCTCTGGGTTCCTGAAGGCCAGAAGCTCCTCAGACTGATATTTTTCACCCACCTGGACTTTAATCTTATTCAATCAACAGTCACTGAACTTTACACTGCAAAAAGAGAACTAAAAATAAGTAGAATTTTCTTGAAATGAATGTATTTGCTCTTGATTTGAGCAGGTAAATAAGATTATCTGCCAATGGAATGAGTATTTTTACCCCTAAAATAAGATAATTAGACATCCTGCACTTGAAATAAGATGATGGAGATGAATTGTCCCTATTTTAAGTGCAAAAATCTTATTCCATTGGCAAATAATTTTATTTAACTTATTTACATGCTCAAATCAAGGAAAAATACTCTCATTTCAAGACGATTTTTCTTATTTTTAGTTATATTTTTGCATCGTAGACGCTTCAGTTTAGACTCCTTAAAATCTGATTGTTGCTAATGGCAAAAATCTGATTACAGCAAATAAACATCATGCAGCCTGAATGATTCATTAACTGATTAATCTGCTAAAGGAAAATTGATCAATAGGATAAAACTTTGAGGCCTTTCCTCAGTTTTATACACCAACATCTGTGGAAAAGCCTGGTTGTTTTTTTTAATTAAAAGCTATTTTTAGCAATTAACGTCATGTTTGCCTCTAAATATTTAGCAGTTCACTGTACCAGTGTCACGTGTTTAGGACGTTTATTTTAAACATTGAGTCTTTGGTAAATGCCGGTTAAAATCCCAGAACTAAAGATAAACTGAGAAATCAGCCAGAGAGCAGATCTGGTTGATTTTCAGCCTAATCAGCTGTCAGGACGCTCAGAGGTTTGTTATTCTGTTGATGACCCGTTCCTGCAGGCCGCCGGGTCACAGAACCTACAGCTCAATCTGGCGAGGAAGGCTCAAAAAACGTCTTTTACATTTCGGTAAGGTCTCTATAAAGATGCTGTTACTGTGTCTTTAAAGCGCCTTTGAGTTCCCTAAAAAGAGCTGTATACATTTAATGTATAATTAGTATAATTATTGAAGAATGTCCACGTTATAATCACTTTGGCCAAGTTTTTAAACTGTAATCCGTCTCTCACACAGCGGCATCATGAAGCCTTGGCTCCTAATGAGTATAATTACTGACCACTAACTGCAGGAAGGACAGGGAAATATTCTGAACTACGTTTTTGCACCATCTAATGTTTTAGATCTTGAAAGGAAATTTGGATTCAGCTAAAAGTGGTAAAACTAGGGCTGGACAATAATTCAATAACAATATTATATCGATCACTAGACGTATGTCAATAATATAAAAAATATATCTAAAATATAAAAAAGGGTCAATAAAAAGTTAAACAGAATAACAGTTTTCCTTCCTTTTACATTCTAGCCTATATCACATCGCAGACCCAGCAGCCAAGCTCCGCCCCTTTAAAGAGTTCAGAGACCAAGCGTTCTTTATTAAACTTGTAATTTTAGTAAAAAGTTGGTTGAATTAAGGGTTGGGTTTGAATTCAGTGGCTGTGTCTTTATCTAAAAACAGTCGCTAAGCAACCGCATAAAATGTCAGGGCTGCACTTAAAATATATGTTTTGAATTTGTTGATAATCAGCGATACTGATCAATATGATAATATGTTTTTTCCTATATGGTCCAGCTCTACGTAACGGCGTACAAAATCCGGTGGAATTGGCCACAGAACCCTGATGGGTGCATCGCGGTTTTTGATCAGAACAATTCTGGACTGCATTATTCTGTCTGGAAGCTGAAATAAAAAAAACTTCTAAAGCTGCTTCTTTTCAATTGAGTGGCCCAGAAGCCAGAAAAGGATTCATTTAATGCACCGGTTTGGGTCACATTTTAGAAAATATTCTCAGTTTTCCTTCCAACAATCGCTAGAAGACTCATCCTCAGTGACGTTTTTTTTTTTTAAACCAGAACGGCCGTCAGGAAGAAAAACATCTTCACCAAAGGGAATGGGCGTTTCACCCACTAATGGGAGATCTGGGGGACCGGGAACGCTCTCAGGTCTGCAGGGACGTGAGTCTCTGAAGTAAAACCTGGAGACTACAGACGAGCAACAAGTGTTCAGAGAACTGGAGAGAAAAGAAACTCTGTTGTTCCAGGGAGGAACTAACCAGATTTATTTCAGCTCGTAAATTATTCCCAACATTCAAACCATGGCAGCTGAGAATGTCTCCAAGCAAAGATCCGTTCTCAGGACCAACAGGTAAAGGTAATCAGGCAAACAAGCAAGAGGAAGCTTCAAAGGGAGGTAAAAAACAACGGAGAGAAGCCGCTGTTAGAAATACTCACCAGCAAAACATTTGGAGCACAAGTTCATGGTTTTACTGGACCTGGAGGAAGAGACAGAGGAAGAGACAGAGACAGAGACGGTTACTCAGCGCTTCCTCCTGCCTGGACAAACGTTTATAGAAGAGATCGTACATTTACGCTTAAATTAAAGCCACTGATCATTTAAGCACCAAACACAGCGGGAGAATCAGGAAAACGTCTTAAACGACAGCTTCATCGTATCCTACGAGAAATTAAACGGCTGGGAAGCTTTATTTACATTCACAGACGCTTCAGAACCGGGTCCTTTCAGGCCGTACGGTTCTGCCGGTGCTGTTGATGCATTTGGCTCCACCGCCTGACCGAAGAAAAACTTCAGCATCTTTTAAATCTAGCGTCCACGTGTTCAGATTTCTGCAGAGCAAACATGTGGATGCCAGATATGTGCTGTTAATCAGCATTAAAAGCCCTGATGATGAGATGAAGACGGCCGCCGCTCTGCTCCTGGGAGCCGACGACGCCGTGATCAGTTCCACCATCTGGATGCTGTTAGATGATCATTTTTAGGTAGACCGTCTCAGTGCTGCAGGCACACATAGGCCACCCTGAAATATTTCTACAGTCAAGGAGGAGGACCCCTGCAGGTCTCAGTGGATAAACTATCATCTCTGGTTTTTATCAGGCGTTAAACCTTCATGTCCAGCTCCTCTGGGCGACCCCTGAGCTGTCTACAAGACTGCCTGACTGTAATGTCTAAACTAGAAGTGCATTCATGTAAGGCAGCCCGGGGTACGCCTAGCAACAATAAACCTAGTAAGTTCATTAAATATAAAGTTTATTTTGGCCTTATGTTAGAAACAGGGCAGTGTAGTCCAGCTACTCTGTCCTCTTGACAGAGACGGATAGAGAGCTGTGGATGTGAAGGGACGCACTGCAAAAGGGGAACTAAAATAAGAACAATTCACCTCCATGCAAGTGCAGGATATCTAAATATCTTATTTTAGGGTTAAAAACACTCATTCCACTGGCAAATAGTCTTATTTAGCTGCTCAAAGCAAAATGCACTAATTTCAAGACAATTAATTACTTTTAAGTGCAGAAATCTTATTCCATTGGCAGATCTTCTAAATTTGTTGCTCAAATCAAGGAAAAATAAACTCATTTCATGAAAATTTGACTTGCTTTTAGTTCCCATATTGCAGCACGGATATTACACCCTTGGGTAGAGTATTTAATGCGCTTCATAATTTGGTGCACCTTATGGTCCGAAAAATACGGCAGTAAACTTAGCATGAAAGCCTATGGCATAAACGTTCAGTATGAAATGAAAACTATTTTGAAGCCTCTTGTCCATCACTGGGTGTTTGCTAACTGAATATTTTAAATCAAGTACAGAGATAAGCATTTTAAATATTTTCTGAAGATTGAATTTTTCAAATAAAATTTTTTTTTTTGACGTTTGGGTCTAACGTCCCTTTTAAAATACGATAAGATATAAGATATTATGACTCCTGATAAATTAAAATGACTCCCCATGTGTAGCTTTGTTTAATTTAACCATTTTCCTTACAGTAGAATACTAAAAATAAAGCTTTATAAATCATTGGTGGTCAAATTGGAAACCTAAAATCTCAAAGAGCGGCTAAACTTTAATCAAGGTCAGCACCAAACGCCCAGCGACTGAAAGGTTAGAGAGGAAACAACTAAAACTGCTAACGTGCAAATACTACACTGACCAACCATTTCAGACCGTTACTTTAATCTGAATATACTATGACAACATAAATCTAACCGTTAGCCTCCCTTCATGCCCTAAAAAGAGTTAAACGTTTCAGGAGGTGGAACGCTGTACGCTTAAAAATACAGCAACGGACAAGGATGACCCGCTTTCAGAAATTACTAAGAAATGTGATTTTCACAACTTTATGAGAGGGAATTATGTCCAGAAATGCTTTTTTATGTAAATAATGTGTAAATGTACATGAATTTAATGTTAAATGTGGAAATGAGGCGTGCTTTAATCAAATTAGGTTGATTAGGCAGGAAGGCATTTAGATGAACCTAGCTTGTGCTTTTAGGTATTTATGAACTTATTATAATGGATGAAATGTTTGGAATAAAGTCTTATGTTCGTTTTTAAATAATAATTACCAGCTTTGAGTCGTAAAAACCTCTCTGGTGGTGCAGAGAAAAGGCAGAAAGCTGCTGAAGGGGCTCTAAAAGGCAGCAGTCGGCGGGTGTGAGGACTAAACGGGGACAGGTTGAAGCCATTGCTGTCCAGAAGGCCGGGTCCAGGCGGGACCCATCAGTGAGGCGCCAAAATGCTGAGGGGGACAGGACAGCCCGCAGCTCCAGGCAGGTGCTATTCTGAGTGGACCGGACCAGCTGGGCCCAGTGTTGCCAGATCGGGCGGGTTTCTGCCCAGTTGGGCTTCTTTTCAACATGTTGCCAGAAAAAAAAAAAACAGCTTTGGGCGGGTTGTTAAATTAAGGCGGCTTTTCACCAGATTTATCTCGTTTCTGGTTTGTATTCATAGGAAGATTCTATGAAAATAGTCCTCATTGTTAGGGGGTGTAACAATATGTTACTATATCAATTTAATGCTTAACGATCCAATTATATCAATGCAAAAAGAAAATATGGATCATATTGTAATTTTTAAGATACGCCATTTGAAATTTGGGCAAGAGTCTAAAGTGAACAAGTGATTTATTATTTTAAAATTAGAAGGAGGCTGTTTTTGATTTAAATGCCTGATAATCTGTAGGAGCTTAGAAATAAAATGGTCAAATCAGATTTTTTTTTCTGAGTTAACATCAACCAATAATAATAATAATAATAATAATAATAATAATAATAATAATAATAATAATAATAATAATAATGTTAGATGGGCAGATAATATTGCATCATATCCACCAAAAACCATAACAGACTTTGTTATAACGGTAAACACCGTATCATCATCCAAACATTTCCTCTGCTGCTTTATTTTAGCTGTAGGGTCAGAAAGGTCAGGTCAGAGACCTTAAGTTGTAGCTTTGAGGAACATATGAATAGAAAAATAGAAAAAAATTAAGCTTTGAATTTTTAGTGAAGCTCTTTCCAGTGAAACAAAACAACTTATTCTATTTATGGCATTAGACAAGTTGGACAAAATGACTTTAGATCAGAAATACACAAGAATATACTAAGTTTATTTCTTATTATTAATAGAAACAATGAAGTATTTCTGTATGTTTGTTAATGTATGAAAGACGTCTAGTCAAGGATTTACTTATCCCTTTGTTTTTCCTACATATTTCCTATTTTCCTGTAATGTTCTTCTGTTCATGTACAGCACTTTCAATCGTCTTACTGCTGAAAAGCGCTACATAAATAAATTTACCTGCCCTAAACAAATCGATAGAACATCGTATCGTGACAAAGCTGATTTACACCTCTAGTCGTCGTGTGACAGAGAAGTTAGAAACTTGTACATTTTGATTAAATTTCCCTCACTCTCATTTTATTGGTTCTTTTATTTTGAAATGTCTAGAATCTGTCAACGCTGACATCATCAGTCATTAACAGTCATTGGTTAATTAAGAGTCACTGTAATGTCAACCGTAAACGCCCCAAATGTGGTTAAGAGTTTAACTGATCAACTTATAAATGTTCCATAGCTGTGTGTGAAAAAGCTTAGATTGATGTTTTCTCTGTTAGAAAAAGAGAAATAAATATTCTATGGTAGGTTAGAGTTTTGCTTTAGTGCTACTGTTTGCTAATGGTGCGTTCCTTATTACGTGTGTAACAGCTCTATGTAGGGGTGGACAATAATTTAACATAAATATATAACTTTATTCAACAAAAAGGTGATGTAACATTTCTGATATTTCAATATACATTACAGCAGGGGTCAGCAACATGGGGCCTGTGGGCACCAAGTAGTCGGTTCTAAAGAACCACCAAAACTTTATTTTACTGTTCTCTTCTTGTTTAATCACACTTGCCTTTATATTGTCATTTAAAAATTACGATACCCAAAACAAAGAATGAACATTTTATCTATTTTACATAAATTTAAGGTGAACTCTGACTCTTCTAGTTCAAAGGGTCAGTACAGGTAAAAGCTCGGTGACCCCTTTATTACAGTCTGACATTTTATCAGTTTTATTTATTTATCTAAAGCTCTGTCTTCTCTAAGCCCCAGTGGGTGGAGGCAGATGAGTGTTCACACGAAGCCTGGTTCTGGTTCTGCTGGAGGTTCTCCTCCCTGTTAAAGGGGAGTTTTCCTCTCCACTGTCACTTCATGCATGCTCAGTATGAGGGATTGCTGCAAAGCCATCAACAATGCAGACTGTCCACTGTGGCTCTACGCTCTTTCAGGAGGAGTGAATGCTGCTTGGAGAGACTTTATGTAATCAACTGGTTTCCTTATATAGGACATTTTTGACCAATCTGTATAATTTGATTAAATTTTACTTTGGAAAGTGCCTTGAGATGACATGTTTCTGGAATTGGCACTATATAAATAAAATTGAATTAAATACTTCTAAAATGTTATATTGGAGTAGTTTTACAAAACGTGGCAAAAATAATTGTCTTTCTGGGGCTTTTATTTTGTTATATTGATATTGTAACAATATCTTATCGACTGAGATTAAGAAATATAATCGTGACAGAAGTTTTGGCCACATCGTTCTGCCCTAGTTCTACGCTGTTGAGATTCGGGCTGGAAACTGTCAGATCTGGCAACCCTGTCTGGGTCACCTGACAGGTGGGCTCTGGATCCATGCCAACCAGGGCCCACAACATGGAGGCAAACAGGTGCGGTAGGTGGGGGACAGGTGAGGTGGGCTGTTTCCCCAACTGACGCGTCACGTGACAACAGGAGGACTGGTAACACCTGAGAACATGGGAGTGTCTTCCTGCCTCCATTAATCGGCTCCGGTCTGAACGGTACCGAAGCGGAGCTCGGCCCAGAACATAATGTTTCCCTGCAGCCTGCCGCTCACTGGCGGACAGGGACAACAGGTAGAAGCGCTAATGAAGCCGTTTCTGCTGTGGGCCGGCGGCAGCCAAGCACATCCGGTATGCAGCACACATCCACCGGTTGGACAGGACCGACCGTTAAAGAAAAGGAGGCTAAAACCCCGTAAAGCCGCCTCTAAACGCAGCAACCACCCAGCAGACACACACAAGCAGCCGCTGGAGGCTTTTTTTTTTTTTTTTATGTGTGCGTTTATGTTAAAGGATTAAGAACAAAATGGCAGGTTTAAATGGGAACCTGCTGGCAATAAATCATTCTGTCTCTCGGGTACGTCATCTCCTGGCTCCACAAACGGCTCTAAAACGCCGCTTTTTCCGGGATAAAACCGAAAAAAACCAGCCGTTTGTTCGTTTATTCCTCCTTCATCCGTTCATTTACCCACATATGGATGTTTTTTTGTCCGTTTTTATTCCCCCCGCAAGCAGCAGCGGTTATTTATCAGCCAACTTCCCAACCCCCCACCGTCGGCCTGCTCGCCAGAACAACAACAATGGGTCTGAACCCGCTGAGAACGTTTCATCCCGGGTCCGCGTCTCGGTTCGGGACGGGAGACGTCAATCCGGTTCGCACCGGCGCGGACACTTACCCCCAAAATCCGCAGGGACACCGGGGAGGGAGAGAGGACGGTTTGCTGCGCTCGCTCGTGTCGCCCATGGCTCTTCCAGCGACCTCCCCCTCTGAGAGCCGCCCCGATCAGGAAACGCGAGGCCGGGGATGAGTCCGGGGCCTGGTCCGCGGCGGAGGAAAACGGCTCCAACTGCCGAGCAGAACCGGACAAAAGAACGGCAGAGCGTCGGTTTCCGTTAGAGTCCACGACCCGGGGAGGCAGGGCGGTTGAAGGGGGAGCCGTTGAGAGGAACAAACGGCTTCGGTTCGAAGCGTAACAACTGGCGGATCCTCTCGGAGCGATCAGCTGGACCTCCGGGACGTTTAGATCGGCGAGCGGAACGAGGGTGGGGGGGAGGCGGGGACGGGAGGGGAGGGAGTCCCGGTGCTTTCCACCGCACCGGACACACAAAAATAAAAAATAAACGGGGAAGTGACCACCGGCGGCCCGGAGACACGGATAAACCCCGATTATGGCGACGTTAAATGGGTGGGAGGGTGAGATAAGAGAAAGAAAAAAATAAATAGACGAAGGACTTCCCCCCTTCGGAGCGGCTCAGGACCACCCCCCGCTCACACCGCCGGAAACGCGTCCATCAAACCAGAAATGTCAACAGAAGCAAAAAATAAAGCGACAAACTGAAGATTACACGATAAAAAAAAGACCCAAAAGAGTAAAATAAATGAAACTGAGCTGTTCTGTGCAGCTGACATCAATAAACGGTGGAAATGTTGGGAACGGCAGCCATTACCGGCTCTGCTGTAATCTGATTAACGCGATTAGGGAGCAGACAAGTGAGAAGGTTTTAATTAGAATTTAACGTTAAGACAATAAACACAAACTGTGTTTGTATGGCTAAATCACAGGGTTAGTAAATGAGAATTTTTTTCTGACCATTGTAATGAAAGTTTAAGTGGAATATCCAACTTTTATTATTTAGAACTTTACCCTGAATCATCTAGATGACGTCATTAGACATTAATGATGCCCATCACCTGTACCTTTTTTTTATGCTTACACCTCCTAAAGTAAAACTTGTCCAGGGCCACATGACCCACAAAATAAATGTACTGTAGATTATGTAATTTATTATTATCTAATCTGGTGAATATAAAGAAATTACTTCTCATTTTAGGAGAAAAGAAAACTTTGAGTACTTTAGTGGAATATACAACTTTTTTATTATTTGGAACTTTCCCAATGGATTCATGAAACTCTGAATTATCAAGATGACGTCATTAGACATTAACGATGCCAATCACCTGTACCTTTTTTGGGCTTGCACCTCCTTAAGTAAAACTTGTCTGGGGCCACATGACCCACAAAAGAAATGTACCGTAGATTATCTAACTAGAAAGGTATATAACAAAAAATAAATAAATAAATCTGGTGAAAATAAAGAAATTAATTTCTCATTTTAGGAGAAAAGAAAACTATGAAACCTTTATGACAGGAAAAACATGTTTAGAGTAGAATCAGGCCTGTTGGGTCTTTTCCGTATTAATGATACATGATGAAATAATGAATAAATAATGCAGACCATAGCTTGTACAACTGGTGCCATTTTGTTGTGGGAAAACGAAAGAAGAGATAAAGATTAGTCTCATATTTCTCTATAAAATTTCTATATATTTTTGGTTAAACTTGATAGGGGCCACCATGAATAGCCCAACGAACCACACAACCTCTGACCTGTACCGTTTTGAACCAGATAATGAGTCACCTGATAGATCCGGTTAGGGTTCTGAACCAAAAATACATTTACAAATAAACTCGACTTGGTGTAACTAGTTTTACAAGATTGTTGCTACGTGACGTTCCGGCTCCTCCAGCATCTCCATTCAGGGCCTGTGTAGACAGGAAATAGGCAGAAAACAGCCACAGATGAGATGTCCTGCAGGTTACATAGCGGAGCAGCCATGTTGGCCGTGTTTTTAAGTTATGGGTCCAAAATGTGTTGTATAATTAATAAAAACTGTGCGGATACCCGTTTTAAGAGCCATTTGAGAGAGGAGGGGGGAGTCTGAGTTGTATTTAGTCCCATTCAAATAACCATTCGAGACGTTCAAGTTTCAAAATGAAGGATAAAAGTTTAATGACAACAACAACCTCTCAGTAGGTAGCATCAACGTTGTCCAATGAGCTAACAGAGCATTAGTGCCTAAAGCATGATGAACACACAGGAACTAATCAATCAGCAGTTTGTTGGGGAACAGAAGCTTTGAGGACTCGACGGGAGACGGAGGTCACTGAGCGGCTTGTACGAAGGGCTTCACCCGAGGCCAACAGCAGCGTTTCACACAAGCAGATCAGAGACCCTTCACAAAAAAAACCAAAAAAAAAAACAGGTCATTTCTTCAAAAATAACACTGCCGAGGAGCAGCTCGTAGAACAATGAGTGCAGAAACACAATCGGCATCACTGATCAAAAGCGACACGTTTACAGAGCAAAACTAAGAGTATTCATAAAGTCATTGGGTATCATCTCTACAAGATAACATCAGCGAAGCCCTATTCTGTTTAGTTACCGAGGAAGACTTTAACCAACTAATCCATAATCTACACTGCAGTTGGCATCCCAAAAGAAAAAAAAAACAAAACATTGAGCTAATTACCCTATTTAACCTTATGTAACACTGAACAAATGTTCTAATGAGGTTTTCATTGAATTCAAAAAGGGCAAACTCTAAATGCACACAAGAAACAAAAAAACAGACCAAACAGCTTATTTAAATAAAACAAAAATAAAAAAAACTCAAACAGAATAAATCTTCCTACATCCTCTAGAAGCCACAAAGGTTTAAATTAATTGTACATACAACTAGAAATACACCCAATCAGCATTCTAGAGCTGCAACAAAGTCAGAAAATCCAATCTGCAAACTTTATTTCTGTTCTCTAAAATAAAGTGCCAGCAGCAGCTGCTCATGTGTCTAACATGTAGAAAGTTCAGATCAGGCAGCCCTAGTGCATTCATGAATTTGGTCCCAGCTTCTGAGCCCTGATGGTTTTCTTCACACTTCCCCCGATTATTTCTACTAAGCAGTGTAAATGCTTAAAATATTTCTCTATGGTGTGAATTCTTATCAAAACTTGGCACCAGATATGAGTCTACGCCTCATCGTCGGGGTATGAAAGCCTGATATTCAAACACTCAGTTATTACTTAATATGCGACTGCATACCAGGATTGAGTTGGAGCTTCATCTGCACCCTAAAAGCTACAGGATACGTTTACCTTCCTGCTCGGCTTGATTTAAGAAGGAGCTTTCAAGCTTTCAAAAATATACGACTGCAACTCTGTTATGTTTATGGTATGAAAAGTCAGTTGGTTCTGTTTTCTTTTTAAGACAAAATCTTAAAAAATAGCTTAATAAGGATCAAATCCTCTTTGTTCTTCAAAGGTTTTCATATGAATTCATCAAATTCACATAGCTTTATCCTCCCCTACCTGGTCTGACTGGCTTTTTTTTTTTTTTTTAGTAGTACAGTATAATCGCAGTGTGTGCCTCATCAAAGAGGAAAAGAAAAAAAATTATTGGACTTCAAGGTTCTGAAAGGATAAAACCCGACCGAGTGGCTAAAAAGTATCTTCATCAAATAATGTACACGACGGTACATTTAAAACATACTTCAGTCGAAAAACTGGGAAGACGGGAGATATAAATAAGCTACGCTGCCACAGATACACAGGTCTCTACGGAGGGACGACCGACGGCAACGGCGGGACAATCGACCTTAGCAGCATCGCAGCAGTGCAGTCTGGATGGTGGAAGCTGTGCAAAAATGGCATTTGGAGGTCTCAGAGAGCGTTTAATGGTAGGACTGTGAGGAAGAGGAGGCAGATGGGGAGGAAGGCTGGGTGGGCAGCAGGCTGTGCGCCCGTGAAGGTCGCTGTGGTCGCTGCTGCGGGCTGGCGGTGCCGGAGTCAGACGAGTCCACGCCCGGGCTGCCTTCAGCCACCTCCGTGTCCAGCTGGGCGGGACACTCGAAGTGGACACAGTGGAAAACCTGCAGAGATTCAGACGGAGGTTAAAGGTCACGGCAAACGTGCTGCGGAACAAACGTTCGTTAAAATGTCGTAGAGGCCGGAGGATCAGCCAGCTCGGTACCTCGTTAGCAGTGTTGTGGGTCCCGACGATGCGGACGAAGGAAGCCGGCTGATGGTCAAACTTCAAAGTCTGCCATGACCTGTAACAGATGTTAATACAAATAAGAATAAGTCCATCCATCTGACGCGAATAAAACTACCAGGCTGATGCAGTTCCTGAACGCAAAGATACAAAGTTTTCACTTCAGATTCTACATGTTTGGCTCAGGCAGGAAGAACAACTGAGAAGAAGTCTCTGATTTGTCAAACATCTTTATTATTTCCAATTAGGGATGCAAGTTATTGATTAATGAGTTAATCTAAAGTCGATTGATCTCATCAATCAGAATTAGAATCAAGTTTAATCGCCAAGTAGGTTTGCACTTACAAGGAATTTGACTTGGTGTTGATGGTGCAGACATAAAATAAGAATACAGTAAAATAAAAAGTAAAAAGGATGTATATAGAGAAGCTATATACACTTCTGTATATATATATGTTTGTATAATTGACTAAAGATTCATTGATAAGCAGCACTTAGTTTTCTTCTCTTGTATTAAGAGGATCTTTCTATAACATGGTTTTTTTTTTTTTTTTTTTTTTACAATATGCTGAATCTTAAAGGAGGTGCATCATTATATTTTAACAATTAATGGTGTCACCTGTATTAAATACTGACAGAATAAACAAAAATTGTGGTTATCTTACACATTTTTAAACTTGGGCATATTTCTGAAATACTGAATAGAAACAAATAAGTTAAAAAGAATTTAAGAAAGATGAAAAACTAATAATCCCTCCGCATCATGTTACAATTTTACTAAGTCTGTATGGCTCCACATTAGAATGACCGGCAGCGCCCTCTGCTGGATGGGGGCCATACAACAACACAGAAAGAAGGTCTGAGCAGACGTAAATTAATCTGATGGAACAAACTTTAATCTAATTAACCATTAATCCACAATTAATCGTAAGTCAATTATTTGTTTGATCCCCAAAATCAGATACGTATCCGAATTAGTACCACATATGGAAGAGGCTCAAATCGGATTTTTGCTGGTGAGAAAAGATCGGAATCGATCGTTCATTCTGCCGAAAAAGAGACGTATATGGGTCACATATGGGCAAAAATATCAGATTTGGGCCGCTCTTCCCTGCAGTGTGAACGTAGCCTGTTTCTGTGTTTTTGTCACTGTCACAGCTGAACTTCCCTACTTCTAATTAATGGGATCACTTCCAAGGTGACCAAGCTGTTTAAATGTGTTGCACACTTTTTAACAACTAACAGTGGTGCAGTATCATTTTTTTGTGTTGCAAATTTTGCCCTTAATGCACAGTCTCCCATTCCTAAGTTATTTTTTGTACTTTATACCTTTGTGTGTGTCTCAGTCTTCCATCTGCCTGTCGCTTTGCTGCTGCTACACAGGAGCAGGAGGAGCGAGGCAGGGATTTATGCGTGCCACAGATCAGCCCAGGGCTAAATTCTCACAAGATCTCATCTGAAGGTCAAATATCAAAACATTTTTGGGGGGAGTTGATGGCAGAGAGAGTAATTTTTATTTTTAAATGATGATGGAGAAGAAATGTGTCTCCAGAGGACATGGTCCTATTCTCATCTGGGTCTAAAAGGCAGATACTAGGAGTCCATCTGTGCGCTACCTGTGAACTGTTACATGAAGCAAATTTACGCCTAATGGTCCCAAATGCTGATGGGCTCAAGGTTATATGCTGCTTTGCTTCAGATAAGCTAACAGTTATGATTAAAATGGATAAGAGAAAAGAAAACAGAAAAATGTCTCTTCTGTTGATCAGGAACGTCTCAGAGTTAAATATGAACGGCCGACCTGAGCGGCTGTGTTAATTAAGCTGAAGATTTGCAGGAAGAAAAGGAGCCTGGATTGTATAAAACCACCATCAAAAAAAAGAAAAAAAAAAAGGAAAAAAAGAAAAAAAAGAAAAAAGAAAAAAAAAAGAAAAAAAAAGAAAAAGAGGAGAAAAAAAGGGAAAAAAAAGAAAAAAAAGGGAAAAAAGGAAAAAAGAAGAAAAAAAAGGGGAAAAAAAGGGGAAAAAAAAAAACACCATCAGTTTGATCCTAAATAAAGCTGTGGACGTACCATGCTGCCAGTTAGCCACTGAATATAAGAGGGAGGGGTCCTCTACCCTGAAGAAATAATAAAGTGATGGAGAGGAGAGAACCGAAGGACAGAACACTGATCTGTGTACCAATGGCATTTTTAAAGGTTTTTGTAAGAGGATCAGAGAAAATAGAGCCTGTTAGTCAAGGTGACACCAATCAGATGCACTTCTGACAGGTGATTTGACTTTTACAGTTTAATCAAATGATTTTTAACCAAAAAGTGAATAAGAATAACTTGAGATGGAAAACACCTCAATGTTTGAAGAAAATCTGTTCTTATGTCCAGATTAAGTCTGGAATTTAATTAATATTCAGTTGATTTTTTGGGGGATTTCAAGTGTTATGGCTTCAGAAAAAAACAATCCATGAGTTCCAGCAGTAAGATCGGCAGATCCTCACCGACATGCCACCCTGGTGCGGTCGACCACTTTCGTCCACTGCTGCTGATTGGTGGAAACTTCGATGTAATAACTGTAGGAGCGCTCGTCACAGTCCCAGAGGAGCAGCCTGGATCAGCACAGGGAAGCCAAACATTCATTCTGGACACTAATCACCACAATTCAACTTCACTTTAATGTAGAAAATGAGATTTGGGGTCAAGGACTGATCCTGTAGGCAGTTCTGTATTTACATCACTCACTCCTGGACACATGAGACTCTCAGTGTACGAAGGGAAAATATCCCAGTTTCACAGTTAAAGGGACCTAGTCACGTATTATGATCATATTCATCTTCAAATTAAACAATTACGGCAAGCGTTCATCCTCATAGTGTCTACTCAGTCCTTTTTGAGCCTGAAAATAATTTTTTACAGCAGACCTACACATTGTCTTGCCACCAGCCGGCCGGCAGTACCGCAGACCTATCAGAGGATGGCGACAGCTGACCGTCCGTTTACTGCAGGCATGTCCAAAGTGCGGCCCGCGGGCCATTTGTGGCCCCTGGACTCATTCTGGGTGGCCCCCCAATAGCATTCCAAGAAAGATTTGGTCCAGGTGGCTGATGCTGAGTTTTTTAGTTTTTAATTAGGGCGAAATTACGACAGAAAAGTAAAAAGCCTACAATTGAAAATGTTAAGTTCAGTATTCATCTTTCAATAAACACACTTTTGACATTCTCTTTAATTTCATGGTAACATCTATTCAGTGACATTTAATTACTCAAATGCAAACTTTGGTGCATTAAATCTGCTTTGAATTCAATTATTAAAATTGGCTAATTACAGCAAGTGTTTTCAAAGAACAACTGAGCCAAATATTGTTTTTATATGGCTAAACCAATAAGAGTCAAATTAAATTATTCAAAATAATTTGCAAGCTGGATGAAAATCTTTTAATGTGACAAATGAGCAAAAACCCTTTTTTACCTTTTAAAATTATCATATTTTGTAGAGCAGGTAAAAATATTTACAACATTTTTTGGGGGTTTTAAAAAAATAATAATTGTGGGAGGTTTTTGGCCCCTGAGTTCCTTTAACTGGAAAATGTTGGCCCCTGTACTGAAAAGTTTGGACACCCCTGGTTTACTGCAAAGCCTCACAGTGACGGGTCGGCTCTGTGCGGTCAAAGCTCGACCCGATCCACAGGGTCACTTCACTTCTTCCTTTTCGCTCCTCCACTGGTCGCTGCCGACTATCTCGGCTCCATCACAGACATTTATACCCAGAGAAGATGCTTCATCCATTTACTGCAAGGATATTTACTCATTATAACGTTATTATAACGTCTGAGGGCTTAATCGCCTCTCCTTGTTTACTCATTGCACACATGCACAATGTCGTACCTCCAGTTACGGGGTCTTGTTACGCTAAATATACACAAAAAGGCTTTGATTACGGCCAAATGGAGCAAAAACAAAGTGTTAAACACAGAAATAATACATAATAAGACAACAGGGGGCGATAATCTTACCGGAAAACCTTCGTAGGCGACCAGAGCGAGCTGCTGACGTAGATATTTGTAAAGTCATAGAACGTGACTAGGCTCCTTTAAGTTGTAATTACTCCAAATTTAAAACCAAACTGTTCAACCTGACCTGAAAAGCAGCATTTATTCCAACAGGAACTAAAGTAATAGCGCAGAAAGAGGTTTAAAAGCCGGTTTCTGGTGTCCTCTGACACAGGAACCGGTCCCATCAGAACCAAACTGACCTTAAGGAGCCGATGGAGTAGGGCTGAGCGAGCTGGATGACGATGGCTCCCGAGCCCAGCTGGTGACAGGTGTACCCCGAGTCCCAGTCGTAGTTACGAGTGTCGCCGTTGAGCAAGGCGTTCCTGCTTCGGCTCACTCCCTCTATGACGCTGGCGCAGCCCGCGATGGTGGCCACGTTCTCGCCGGGGACTGTGGGACGTGGCGAGCAGGCGACAGGCAGGGTGTTGTGGTTTGGGTCGAGTGTTAAAAATCATATCAAAGGAGAGATTTGACCCAGTGACTTACCCACGAGTCCGTTCTCCAGCGTGAAAGGACGGTTGGTGAACATGCACTCAAAAGCCACCAGGTGAAACACTTTGTTGACCGTGTTGTGTGTTCCCACGATGCGAACATATCTGAACACAATGAAAGGCCAGATTTATAAAAACGGCAGAAATCTGAGGACAGGAACACCAAAAACTAAATAAAACTAAAATAAATCGGTGCAACCAGACATCTTTTATTATAATGCTGGGGAGAATAAAGATCCTTCACTCTTATTGAGCAACATTCAGTCATATTTATGCCATGAAAACAGACTTAAAACATCCGTGATTTCTGAATAACTTATTTTGAGTGTGATAACCTAAAAAAATAATTAAAGGTAGAATATTGCCAAATATTTTCATCGTCTTCTTTTGTTTAGTTTCTTTTGCTCTAATTATGTTATATTGAACATTTGAACAAATTTCGTCTCCAAAGTGAAACAACAGCCATCTCAAACTATTTTAAATTGGTTATAAAAAACAGAAACCACGTCAAGCAGAAAATCTTTCAAAGTCAAAAGTAAAGATGTTTGATCAGATATTTTTGGTAACTCTTCATCTTTCTGTAAAGTTTTCTGACAGATCTAGACCAGGGCTGCTAAACTAAATTGCTTAGAGAGCCACAGTTACTAAAGCCAACAGCTCAGGGGCCGGACACCCAGCAACTAAAGTCATTATGTAAAAAAAAAAAAAAACATGTACTACAACAATCTCATACCTTTTAAATAGTTTCTTACTGCCTTAAATTACAAATGTAATTAACAGAATCCAAATGTGTAATTCAAAGAAAGACGTCAGGCTTTGAAAAAGCTTTCATTTTTTATGTAAAACTGAAAAATAAACCATTTTTATACACTTTACATATTGTTCAAAATAGAGACAAAAATTAAAAGGAAAATGCATGAACCTCATGTTTTCTCAGTAAAAACATTTGGTAGTTTTAGTAAAGCAACCCAAAGGAGCTCCTGAGAGACGCTGCAGTGTTATTTGGGGGAGAGTTAATGCCCCACCACTGAAGTGTCTCTCCTGTTTAGTGACTCTCTCCTTTTCTTCCATATCATAGTTAATAAACTTGCCTTTAAACGGCTCTTTGTTGAGAAACTGAAAGCAGGCCTTGCTGTTTGAGTTTATTAAACTCTGAAGTATAAAACTATTGGCAGTTTCTGTTCCAGGTGTAACACGCCCTCCATTGTTAAAGACAAAACTGCCATTTAACTTACATCTGGCCACTAGGGGCTAGTAAATGAACAACAAACAAAGGTTGCTGCTGGCCTGGGGAGTTTTAGATAAGAATATTTGTTTTTATGTATTTCTATATGTTTTTTTGTTTGTTTTTTTTAACTTGGAAGCCATTCACGGGTCAGATTGCAATCACCTGCGGGTTGAATTTAACCAAAAAGCCACCAACCCAACATGTAAGACGGTTTCAGATCTAACCGTTACCCAGCTGCACGCACAACCTTGTTTTAAATACGTACTGAGGACCGTGCCTTGACTTCTATTAATTTACAACCCTTTCCATCTACCACCTTGAACCTGACCTTTACCAGTACATAACTAAACCTAACTTAAACTTAACTGACACCCTAGCCCAAAAAAAAATCCTCAATTTACATCCAAGTCCTCATTTTGGTGGTAAAATATTAAAAAGATGTTCTCAATCAGTTGCCAGCACAGATATTGTACAAACACACTAAATCTGCAGATGCAAGGTCCAAATTCACACATTTAAAGAGAATCTGACTCCAGCGTGTTGTCGTGTAATTACACACGATCAGTCTAACTCTGCTGTTTTCATACAGTTAATAGTATTACCTCTGCAGCTAACCGTATATAAAGGCTGTGAACAGGTAACCTAATCCTTTTTGTCTGCCTCCGTCCCTGAAACGACTTGCTGGTAACGTTAGAAGAAAGCCAAACCCCCCCCCCCCCCCCCCCCACTGGGGAAGACCCGGGTGTTCGGTTCCCACAGCAGCTCCCAGTCAACAAGCTGCTTTCTAAAATAGCAGATCAAGAGATTAGAAAGCAAACAACACAGAGAAACTGAGGCTCACATTTAGTAAAGTTTGGATTTAATTACAACAAAACGTTTAATCCAATTCTGAATTGGTTGTGTTTATTTCACTTTCATATAAAGGATTTTATAGTTTTTTTTGATGCATGTTATTTAAATGCTTTTCTACCCAAAAATCTACCTGGAGACTAAATGTAGCATCGATCCGATGTTTAACCTCAACAACAAGCCCCGTCTACACCAGAAAACCCAACGAGCGTCATACCACGGCAGATCAATAACAGTTCTTTAGTTTATTACACACTTCCACTAAAAAGTCCTGAAAAATCCCCTCAGAGTCGTATCGTCTCACATTTCTTTAGTTTAAAGACTATTATTATCTGTCCCATAACACGGTTAGATCCTGTGAAAAGCTGAGAGTAAAACCTTCTGCAGGAAGAATCTGAGCAGGAGAGTCTGGATGTGGAAATCTGAAACATTTACAAGTAGGAACCAAAACACACAAACCAGTTCAATTCAACAGAAATGTAGAACGTAGGGCCTAAAAATAAAATCACTAGAAACAACAAGGAAACCCTTCAAATAAACTTTGCTTTTATTTGACAAACAAAAAAATGAATTTCCCTATTGGGCTTGAAGTGCAAACTTTAATATAAGGCAAAATAAAGGGGCCTCTTGAACAAAGATGAGCGTCCCTATTGTGATTAATAGTGCAATAACTTAAAAAAACTCAGCAGCTGCCTGTGAGACAGCACTGAGGGAAAAGGGACATCCACCACAGCTCTAGCAGTGAGACAGTAACAGCAGACAGATCTCTGCTAAATCTACAAAAAAAACACAGAAAGGTCTCAGAAAAGTCCCCAAATATATCGCTAAGTAGGAAACACTGGACTGTCTCTAGTTTTCTTCTCTATTGAGATCAGAGCCGCCTGGCAGCTTCTTAGTGAGGCAGACAGGAGCCGGAGAAGATGGTTTTTTACAAGTAAATTTTAACATTTCATGATATTTAAATTCATTTAAAACTCTGATTGGGATTAGAACAAGTGCACAAATATGCAGTAGCTATGCTATATCATACGCTTTACATTCTTTTAACAGATTTTTTTATTTATTGTGGTGCGCTACGGTCAATTACATGTAAAGTAAAACAGTTTCCTCTTTAGAGCATATTTTTCTAAACATAGATTCAACATTGTAAGCTTTAACCGATATAATCGATTTATCGGCCACCCCTGGGGGAGGGGGGGGCAGATCTGAATAGTTATTTAACTTTGAGTTGAGGTTTAGCCACAGTGTGAGTAAAGAAGCAGGAGAAATTTCAGTTTTGTTTACCTGCAAACCTGTGGAGTGAAGTAAAGATTCTGCCACGACCTGCAGAGGTACTTGGAGTGGTCGATAACGCGCACCCAGTCCAGCTCATCCATGGACACCTCGATGTAGTAGGAGTAGGACCTGAAACAACGTTGTTTCGCTCACATTAGATCTACTAAGATAACATAAATCACAGGTTATAATCAGCTAAATCAGCCACCTCCTATTCCACCAGGTAACATCTGGAAAAGTTCAGCGTTTTGTTTTTTTTGTCTCAGCAGCGTCTCACCGGCTGTCTCTGTCCCACAGCAGCAGCCGCATGTGGTTGATGATGGACGGCTGGCCCAGCTTGACCTGGATCCCGGACCGGCCGTCCTCCTCGATGGGGTGCCTGGAGAAGCCGTGGTCCAGGTCGTAGTTCTGCGTGTCTCCGTCCAGCAGCGCCGACTTCAGCTCTCCTTTCACGACCTGCGCTCCGTGTTTCATGGTGGCGATGTTCTCCTCTGGGACTGAGATCACACAGAGAGACGAGGACAGGCACTAATGTCCAAACGCATCGACGATAATACTGGAAGCTTGCTGCATCTTTCCGGTCTGTGGGATTATTGCCGCTGAAGCAGCAGCACTTACTGAGCATCCCCCGGTAGTTCAGGTCCATGTTGCGGCTCTCTGAGCGCGTCTTGATGGCGTCCAGCAGGTCGTCGGGGCTCACCAGGCCGGACGGCCGCACCACGTTCAGCATCTCCGTCAGGGTCATGAGCGGCAGGCGCACCGCCGCCATCACTTCCTGCGTGTCGGCGCCGTCCTCGTGCTGCTGGCACCATCGACACAGAGCCTGGAAGATCTCCTTCTCCGTGGCGGCAAACGAGTCGCGCCGGACCACGGTCAGCAGAGCCGTCTGCGTTTGAAACAGTGGGAGGAAACGTAAAAACCAAGACTAGACCTTTTATTATCAACTCAAACTGTAATCTAGTGTGTTGGCGGCACAGTGAGAGAGAAAAAAAAAGAACCCCGGGGCTGTTTTGGTACCGGGTTTCAGGTCCAATCCCTACAGATAACGGTCATAATGTTGCACCTTTTCAGATTCATAACTACATCAGAAAGGACATTCAGAGCAGATTATTAAAGATAAAATACAAAAAGTTATACTGGTCCAAAAATCTTCAGTGTTAAAAATCTATTAAAACTTTTCTGACACCTGTACCTAAACCAGAGTAAATAAAACCCAGATAATTTAACCAATCAGGGAGCAGATGTGGTCATAACGCAGGGTGAAGCAGCGCAAAGGAGACGAAGCTCTTTTCAGTCAAAATGGGAGAAATAGTAACTGTGGTGATGTGCGTTAGGCCTGATTTGTATAATTCAAGAAATTATTATCATCGAGACAAGAATGAAAAGGAGCTTCTGTGGAGAAGTACCACTGGAACCGGCCGCCATCCGGACTAGTACCGGATAATAATTCAATAACATATATATTGATCGACAGACGTGTGGTGTCTATGAAAAGCTTAATAGAACAAGATTTTTCCTATAGGTTAACACGACAGTTATTAGATCCTCCCAACCAATCACAAACACAGAGCCAGGACCGCTGTCACCAAGCTCCGCCCCCTTCGGAGAGCTTGGAAAGCACTCGTTCTTTTTTCTTTATACAGTTTAGGTAAAAAGTTGGTCTAATAAAGGGTTGAGTTTGAATTCTGTCTTCTTTATCTAGAAATAGATCATAAAGCAACAGCATAAAACGATCAGGGCTGCACTTATAATACAAGTTTTGAATCTTTTTGATAATTATCAATATCGATCCATCTGATTTCTATTTTCTCAACATGCTAATCCAGACAGAGCTCCTGCAGCAGGTTGGTGGTACTCTGCCGAACCGGCTGTGTCAACATGGGGGCATGTTTTCTGAAATATAGCAGCAAGTAATCAAAGCACAACTCCATCAGCTTGCCTCATCTCACCTTGGAGAGCGAGAGAAAGCCGTCGGAGTTCAACACCTCGGGAGCATGCCTGTCCATGTAAGCGCAGCAGGCCTCACTGAGCGTGGCCAGAGAGTAGAGGCTGGCCACGTCAAACACCAGGCAGACGTTGTTGATGTGCAGGATGGTGCGCAGGAACTCGCAGGTGGAGTCCTCCAGAGGCTGGAGGCCGTAGCGGTGGGCCAAACCCAGGAAGTCCAGCAGCACCTCTTCCCGCGCGCAGCTGAGGCTGGCCCGGCCCGTGTACAGGTAGTTTAGGAGCATGGAGAAAGCTTCGGCCCGAGTCTCCTCCAAACGAACCTCGGCCTGAGGTTGGGACTCCTTCATCCCACCGTACAGCAAGGCTCTACGGGACGCAGATAAAGAGGTGAGAACTAAACTCACTAATGGAGCACAGTGTCTGATTCCACATGGTTAACCAGCTTTCTGCAGACTAGCACATTCAGAAACCTTCAAGTACAAAACTTCCAAGAGCAGTGATGGGAAAGTCATGTGATAAAAACAGATTAAGCTGATAATTACAGGGAAACACAATATATCTGCGTTAACATTAGTATTGGTCTCTTAAGGGAAACTAGACTGACATTAGTGGGGAGGGGAGGAGGTGGTTGGCCATGCTGCATTTATCTGGTCACAGTGATGTAATGAAGCAGGATTGTTGAGATTTAACTGAAGCAGAGAAGCAACGTTAGAGGTAGGGCTGTGCGATTTAAAAAATAAATAAAATCATAATTGCAATTTAATTTAGACTTTTCTTTGCATTAATGACAACCAACAAAAATGACCACTAGATAAAGATGCTTGTAAACAAGGACTATTTGAAACATGAAATTTAACTGTTTTTATTAATCAGAATATTATTATTCAAGAGAACAGCTTTTTATTTCAGTTGGACATCAATCCTTGCTGAACATAAAGTAAAACCAACAAACAAGTCTATTTATTAAATAGTTTGACCAGAACTTAATGCTACGGTGAGATTCCTGAAAGTTTCTGGTAGAAAATATTGATTAAATAAACTCCAAAACAAATAATAAAATTAGATTATCTCACTGCTGCAGCTTTCTTCCCTTCCATGTGGAAAAAAAACCCCTTTAAACATTTTACCAACACCCAAAGGACGCGTCTGATCCATTAATTGTTACGTAGCCATAAACTGCAGCACTCTGAGATTTGGAAATTACGAATATATTTCCGTCATCAACATTAACAGCAATATTAATGTCGGATATCGACCCAAACTTTCATATCTATGCATCCCTGGACAATTAAAACTCCAGTAATCAGCTAATTTCCAGGGAGTCACCAAGTCCCCGCATGATACGCTGAAACTATATTAACAACATTTATACATTTGAAAATGAAAACTGGAACAACATGTCACTTGTTTTCCAAATAGTTTAGCTAGACACACCAGTGCTGTGGATAATAACTATACGTTACAATACGAGCCCAACAGAAGGTTATACAAAACATTTCTGTGTTACATTGCTTTACCTTTCCAGAAACTAACTTCTACAGTCCTCAGCCCTTTTTTTTTTTTATAAATAAATATAAACGTTTCCGAAGCAGCAAAAGGCTGTTTGGGGTTAACTGCACGTCATAACAAGAGGCAATAAGCGATACAGATCATTTCTATCCATCCTTTGCTTTTAAACATGTTTCTGTGAGGTTTTACTAACGGGAAACTGAATCATATCAGAAAACAGGAGCGTTATGGACTAATTCAATCAGGTTTAGCCATTTTAAAGTAAAGCGGAAATGATCCGTCATATCAGGGAGGACAGAAAACCTCCAGGGCCACCGAACCCGAACCTGCTGGTACCTGAAGTAGTGGCACCGAGCCGCCAGGATGACCCGGTGCGCCGGGAACCTCTTCCCCTCCACGATGAAGGTGACATCGCTGTACTCCTCCCCGACCACCAGCGCCCCGAGCTGCTCGGACAGCAGGTGGATGTGGTCGATCTCCGACACGGAGACCAGAGGCCGCAGAGGATGGCTGTTGCTCATGGCTCCCACGGACACATCTGACACACAGAGCAGACACGCAAACACGCCCGGTGATCACGTCAGGCTGAAACCAAAAGCTAGGACTGCACACCGTTAGCATGCTACATGCTAACTGCACTGGCTTCAGCGACTCAGCAAGAAAGCTACAAGCTAACTATATGTTTTATTTAGTAACACATTTAGACTAATACATTGACAAATAACAAATAATTGTGCTTTTTGTTAAGTCTCGTCGGTTTGTAGCCGCTAACAAACGGCTAAGTGGTCGCTTCTTCACGTCACTGCGCGTTTAAAACTTACCGAACTAACACCCACTTCCGTTTCTGCGTCGGGCTATTTTCACGAATACGGGCGAAGCTAATTGTTCGCAGTTTGGAAGAAAAAACAAACAAAAACAAAATAAAAGCCTAGCACCAAATTCAGGGTGCTGCTGACATCACAACACTGGTAACTGATATCACGGCGGCTGCCGAGGAAAACTTCCGGTTCTCCAACCAGTTCTACATCCGCTGCAGCGCCACCTGCTGGAGTGGAGAACGTTTTTTATACACGTTGTGCTCACTCTGGAAACAAGAGTGTTAAAAACTAATGTTCCGGTTCCGTATAGTCACAAATACAGCACATTTTTATGTCGTGTTTCTCAAAATCATTTATCCAGTGATTGTGTAAGTTTTGTGGTTATGGACAAATTTTAATTCTTAGCTGAAAATGTGCGAACCCTTGATCTAGAAGGTCATTTTCAGTTCCTGTTTCACTTATTTGCAGAGGTCTAAAACTGTTGTGACAGCATTATTTACTGCTCTATTAGGCATGACCCAAACTAGTCACAGAAAAAAAAAATCCCACCTTGTCCTTTCTCTTCCTATTTTAGTCAGTTGCACCTATCTTTCAGCTTTTTTTCATCATGCCAGTACATTAAAAGCTTTAGTGACATTTTACCAGCAGATACGTCACACAACAAGCATGGGCGTAATTATCTGGAAACTTGTCGGAAGTATTCTAGCAGTTAATAAAGGACCTTTCTAAAAATACTGGCAGCCGCCACTCTGTTTTAAAGATGTTCAGTTCCCCTCTTTAGAGTTTGCTTTTCAAAATGTTGTCTCCTTCCTGTTCTCAAACATAGACTTCTCTAAACTTGGGGCTTCTGGTAATAGATGGCACGCCCTTTCAAGAAAAGACCTGCGTGTTAAAGGAATGTTCTTTTCTTCCTTCCATTTAAAGAATAACTTCCTCTTAACAATGCGTTTCATTATGACCTTTAATGTTCCACACTGCAGCTGCTCTGCTAGATTGCATCTCTTGTGATGTGCAAAAATCAATCATATCAAATGCATTTCTTAGTTTCAGACACATACTGAGATGAAAATATTAAAATTAAATATCAAACATTAATAATAGATTACATAATAATAATAATAATAATAATAATAATACTACATTTCATTTGTAATGCACTTTACATAATTTTACCAATCACAAAGTGCTACAATTAGCAAAAAAAGTAAAAAGTATAAATAAATGAAAGAATGAAATCAGAAATGATAAAAAAAATATATATAGCTTAGAAATCTTCTGACCAGCATGTTCTGGGGTTTATTCTGCAGCTGTGAAGAAGGCCACGTCTCCTGCAGAAATCAGCTTGGTCCTTAGAATTTGTTAGATTCTGGCAGCTCTGTTCTGAACAGACTAAAGCTCTTGGAGATACCAGGAAGGAGAACATTACAGTAGTCCAGCCTGGAGGAGACGAAGGCACGAGCAAGATGTTCAGCGTCAGGGATGTTGAGTGAGGGACTTGCAATATTATTGAGGTGGGAGAATGAGGTCTTGCCAAGGTTGGTAATGGATGAGAGTCAAAAGGAGGTAGAACTGCAAACAGAATCTCGTGAAAAAAGAGGAGACTTGGATGTCCTGACCAGATAAGGGATGAGTGGAGTGCTAATTAAAACAATATAAAAACTGCTCCCTCCATCTTTAATCTCTTACAGATCGTGGGCAGTGATGGAGGGGGGGGGGGGGGGGGCGTGGTTATTGGTAAAACTGTACAAAAATCCTGTTTTCCAGTTCAAAGTAAAAATGGAAGTCTGGATTTAATGACTAAAGACATCAACGCAACGCTTTAACAATCAACACCAGCACAGCTCGACACATAAAATCTGCCTGATTTTGCTACTTTCAAGCAATGATCCAAGTAAACAATCAGGTCATGTTTTCACACCTTATTTCTTCAATGCACGCCTGTGATGGAATATCTAACATTTAGCACCTTTCCTAAATATTTAAAGAGCTCAGACTGGGTTGTTTGGCTTGTTGATGGAAGCATAGAGGCAGTTGGTATCTGCGGATGAAGCTTTCACTGTGCTGTAGGTCACTGTGTCGTTGTCACCGTCACTTTTAACCTGCAGAAACAGAAAAGAAGATGCACTTCCTGTCAGACCTTTACCTACACCCATCATGCTACAATTAGTTTCAGGCTTCAGTTTGATTAACGTGATCTGTTCATTTTTTAAAGGTGCAATGATTATAAAGCAGACAACTGCAAAGCTGCAGCAATAATTCTGATTAACATCTAGCCAAAATGAGTCATATATGCTGCAAAGTCTCCATACTGTCTGATTGCCCCCCAGTAAGGTGCATCAAGCTGGATATTTGAACCTTTTCTTGGCAGCGTTGATATATTTCATTTTCATTGGTTGGTTTTCTGCCACAAACTCAGTTTACAAGTATACGTCATAACTTTTCACTGGGGAGCATGGTAAACCCAGGAGGCTCAAAGGTAGCCTGCTTTAGCCATTTTGAAAAAAAAAATTGGATGATTGCTGTAGGCCATTTTTATAGTGAATATAGTGAATTCAGCTATCTAGCTTTTCAATTCAGGGGAAGTTGAAAAATTCAGTCAAGCTTGAAGGGGTTTAGTTTGTGAAGGGACTTATTTCCTGGTCTCCCTCCATTGGCCCATGGTGATGGATGTCCGTGTGGACAGTGATGCTGGTCTTTCAGAAGCTGAAAGGCTTTAGCCTCTGTGGTGTTTGAGATGTTCCTGAACATCCTAACTAGTTCTCCTTCATCTGAAGGGAACAGTTTGGGTCTTCTTCAAGACATTGGCAGGATGGTGACTTCTCTGAATCCCCTCTCTCCTATCTAAGCGCTGCATTACAGTCAGTGTTCATTGCATAGAATGTTCATATGCACTTATCGTTTCACCCTTAACAAAAAACTATCAGATCTATCATTAAAAGATGATTAAATTAATCTGTCATTCACCCATAATGATGGGTGGACACTTCTGAGCACACCGTTATTTATTTTCTGGGTTTATAAAACACATGAACACGTTTTTGAATCAGGTTTTCAGGCAGCTTACCTGGCTCCTGCTGTTGGGTTTCTTGGTGTAGCTGATGGAGGCGTAGGAAACACCATTTTCTGCATCAGCCTGCAGAAAATAAAAACCGCTCAGCAACAAGATGACGTGCTCAGAGGTGACACTTCTCTAAAAACAGTGTGGTTTGTGTCAAAAGCTAGTTCTCTGTCGACTTCTCGTTTAGCGTTTCCCTGTTTCTATGGCAGAGGAGCATGCAACAACGTCTAACGTAATCTCACGTGCATACAGGCTTTACCTCATGTTGCTGATTTTCACACGCTGACTGAGTCCCAAGAGGCCTGTGGGTGTCACCCTGCAGGCAGATGCACATGTTATATGTGATATTTAACAACCAAAGTGTTACTAAGTTCATGCAACTGTTGTATGAAGTGTTGCTGCTTTAGCTCAGTGCACACACTTAGATAAAAAGGTGTAATAAAACAACACTATTAAAACATTTCACCATTAAGTGCATGGAAGAATATTTGGGTTAATAACATGTTGGAGAATAGCTGATAATGTTAAAAGCTATAATTATTTTTCTTTTAATACCATTTTTAGAAAAGCAACAATGATCTTCATACTCTTTTACTCACAACGAGCTGCTCATATTTCTCTTTGGCCTCTTGGTTATTTTGTAAAGTAAATCACATTTTAGACAAAAACAGTTTGCAAACTCACCTCCCCAGATTTGTGTTCTGTGTTGTTTCCTGAAATTATAAAAAAATTCAAATTAGCCGCTAAATTTTCCTCAAAAGTTAAAATCTGATTGAAAGACAGCGATGTCTCACCTTTAGTCCTCCTTAAAAGGACAAACACAACAACAGTTATGATCAAAGCCACTAGAACCAGAGGCAGAATGATGTACAACCACGGCGGACCTAGAAAGAAAAGATTACAAGCATTACGAGACAAGTTATTCTTCATAAAACTGTATTTATGAATGTCTGAGTGAGAAAAGATAGTTGTTATCAAAAAGGTTAACCTAATAACATTTGTTTAAGGGTAATTGTGTCACTAAATATCAAAATGTGAGACTTATTTAGTTCTATAATCTTAAAGCAGACTTTGGTGTATTTATACCCGTGTTGCTGTCATCTGGTTCTTCTACATCGGGTGCAACTGTTCTTGGGGTCGTTGTTTTGTCTTTGTCTGGGAAAGGAACATTAGTGAGCAATTTTTTTGATAACATTTGTTAAATGTAATCAGTATATTTAGAAGAGTCTTTTTTTTTAACAGTGTCCTGTCTGGCAATGTGGCATTAATAATTGATGTCTTAATGCCAAAAAGAGCCCAACAAATTTTACTTTCACAAATGGAGCAGTACGACTTTCGCCATAGTGCTCCCCTTGATTTATGCATGTGAATTGTTTTATTATAATTCATGCAGGGAGTATTTAATATGATAGGGACACAACAATGAGAAAGTATAGAGGGAAAGAAAAACAACAAGAAACAAAATGAAAGAAGGTGAAAAAAGGGGAGATAAAAGGGGAGAATTATAAAACGTCTTCAGTTTGCTTCATCGCCTGTTAAGAGAGATGTTAACAGAACAGCACAACCAACGGATATAGTATAACAGATACAATAAAGTAACACCATGATACCATTGCTGAATTATATGTGTTATTATTTAATCTGACATGTATAATGTGGTAGCTGAAGATAAAAATAAGTACCTGCAGTACCTGGATCCATGCACCTGTAGGTGTTTGTGAGAGAGTGCGCTTGTGTATGTGAAGTTTATCCAAAAGAAAAATGCTCAATAGTGGTTGGTGGGAAGAGCCTAAGACTCACCCCCCCCCCCCCCCTTGTAAAAGCGCCCAAGAGGAGCCAACACAGGAAATCTGCCCCCCACCAAGGGAAGAGGAGAGACGGCCCCAATGAAACCCCCCAGCCACCACAAGGCTTTCTCCTTGTGGGTTTTCTCCATATAGTTACTTTTATACAACCACTTCACTCTGTGTTTACACTGTCTATCTGTCAACACAGAGCAGGTTAATGTCACCATGTTCTGGTTCTGATCTTCTCTCACTGAGGAGGATTTGAAGGGAGTTCAGACAGAAACTTTGTTATTCCTGTCTTGGCATCTCTTAATTGGTAGCCAGGATATTTTACGCATAAAAAGACAAGTTGCTGTTCCTAAAACTGTATTTATGAATGTCTGTGTGATAAATGAGAGCTGTTATCAAAAAAGGTTTGTGTAAAAACAGCATAAATGCTAACAGAATTTAAATAAAAAGACTTGAACTAAAAGATTTAGATTAGATTTCTGTGAGCGAAGCACACAGAGAAAGGGAAAATATACAACATGGTTCACCAAACACAACAGAAGATCAATGCTGCAGACTATTAAAAAAATCTGATTTAATTATCTTCATATAACCAAAATCAGGTGACATAGACAATCACACCAAAATATGTCCCAACACTGTAAGCCCAGAAAATAGATAAATAAATATACTGTACCGTCAGTACAGGTTAAAGTAGAAGTAATGCAAAGTAAAAGAAGAAAACTAAAATAAATCTGTACACTAAACACCACACATCTCTTCACCTAGATGGATCTGCCCAGAGAACTTCATCCTTTCAGACACTATCCTCACTGACAAGACAACGGGGGAAGAATCGTTTTTAATGATGGATCCATCCTTGCACAGCTGATGAATTTGGAAACAGGAGGTCTTCCTCTTCCTCTACTTCCTCCTCATCCTCCACAGATTCTCCCTCTAAATTTAAATTTAGGTTAAAAGCAGGTGAACTCACCTGCTGCGTTTTTGTAGTGCTTAAACCAGATCAGTGTGTCTACAATGAAGCCATCATGAGTTTGTAATGTGTGTTTAATCAACTGTGTCATTGGTGTGGAGATGTGTCAGTCAGGTCTTAGGATGCGGAAGAAAAGGACTTTATGATACACTTCAGTGTCTGACGCAAATCACCGTGTGTGTTGTCCTGCACAAAGTGTGAGGCTGACTTTATGTTCATATTGGTTAGAATCTGGTCCAACGTTTGGCTCCTTGAGTGTAAGGTGTTGATAATTATGTCATTCTTTTGTTTTTAGTGTTTATGCAATGGTAAAAAAAACTGTAAAGCACACCTTGGTGTGTTTGTACCTGTTTTGCGGTCGTCTGGTGTTTCTCCTAGTTTAGGTGTAACTGGTGTTGTGGTCACTGTTTTAAGAAAAGAGAGTGAACATTATTCTTAGAAATCTTGAAATTTAGTTTTATGTAATCAATATATCCAGGAGAGTCTTTTAACAGGTTGTTATAATTTCTCACCTGATGGACGAGAGCCGAAGGTAAAAGTCAGCAGTTTATCATCTTCTGTCTTTACTTCACAGCTGAACAAGTTAAACCTTGATGGATAAATGTAATGAGACGTCTGGAAGCTGACAGCAGCAGAGCAGGAAGAGGATGATTCTGTTACATCTCGGTTATCTTTATCCACATTCTTATTATTATACAACCACCTCACTCTGTTTTTACACTGTCCATATGTGGACACAGAGCAGGTTAATGTCACCATGTTCTGGTTCTGATCTTCTCTCACTGAGGAGGATTTAACAGAGAAAAGCAGAGTAACTATGGTTACTTCAGGTGTTGAAATCATTATGATTCTGCTGTCAGCAGGTTGTTGTCACTAAAAGCTGAAAATATTCTCTAATACTCACAGTTAACAAGAGAAAGATGAACCTCAGCATCTGGACCGCTCTGTGTTCCTGATATAAACTGTCTGCAGGAGTAGAGACCAACATCCTCAGCTGTGACTTTCTTTAGAACCAGAGAACAATCTGCAGAAACACTCAGTCTGTCTGAGCGGCCATCTTTAACCTGTCCAAGTTCAACCAACTCTACAGCTGCTTGTCCTGATTTACTGTGAAGCCAGGAGGTGGAGCTACAGTCACTGTAACCATGAGGCACATTTTCACAAGGCAAAGTGACGTCATCTCCAGCTCTGATGGTGAAGTAGAGGGAGAGATCTCTGCTCTCTGCTCCTGGTGACACATAAGCAGAAATACTCACGTAAATATTTAAATAATGAATAACTGTATGGATATTTTATATGACCAGATCATCAAAGGGGAACTAAACTCCAGGTCTGCTCTATGAAACTATCAACATTCTGCTCTGATGAAACAGTTCTGTTAATGTTGAAATGAAGAGAATTTAATAAACAGCAGCTGGAGAGAATCTCACCTGGAATCTGCAGCAGCAGCAGGAAAAATACAAACATTTTCCTCCATCTAGACTCCTCCATGGTTCCTCTCTGCTTCATCGTCTCTCTCTGCTTCCTGTATAACTCTGTCAGCTTGAGCTTTTAACCCACAGTCTTTCTACTTCCTGTAACTACTGAGGGTTTAACTTCTTCATTCAAGCTGTCATGTTTCACACCACAGCTGGTTTAAAGCAGGAAGGTTTAGCCGTCCTTTACGTTCCTGCTGTGTATTCAACACTAAACTAACTGTTAATTTACACCAGAAATGGACTCACTTTACTTTATCTATAGCTTCATCCTGCATCAGCTTTGCTTTACAATGTATATGTTATCATTATCTTGTAAATTATCAAGTGAATAAATATTTAAATCAAGAGTTACTTAATAAACTTGCATGTTAAGTTAATTTGAAATGGGAGGATTAAACCTTTTACATTAAAATACACCAACTCTGACTCACAATATTAACTAAAAACTCCCGCAGAAGACAAAAGAAGCAGACAGCGCCCCCTGGTGTTCAACACGAAGGAATACTGCAGGAAAACGTTGGTATTCCTCTTGTTCTTTATTTGACTGTAGAATAAATCAACTGTAGACAAACATAGATGCTAAAATTGCTCCAGAAACAATATTAAAAGTAATAAAAACAAGAGGCAGAAAGTATAGGGTTTATGTTCAGAGCTTATTCTCATCCATCCATTGTGTTTACCTGCTTCTTCTTGCTGGGTCCAGAGAGAACCCACACTAAAACTGGGAGAACATACAGACTTCATGCAAAAAGATCCCAGGACCTTCTTGCTGCAAAGCTACAGTGATATTAAATCCACCACCAAACAGCCCTTAATAATAATAATAATCCATAAAACCATTGATAAAATTATTGGAAGTTAATGATAAACATGTTTCATTGAATCTGTAAAGCCTGGAGACTTCAGGAGGCCTTCAGCTCATTCAGAGCAGATCTTTGTCACTTGGACACCAGAAGGAAGCTTCAGTGATGGATTCAGGAGCTGCAGGAAGACGTCAGATGATTCTGGAGGAGGGATGTGAGACATGAGCTGATTCTGGAGCAGAGGAGACCCAAACATGAGAACATTGTCTCTCTGGCCTCTAGGAGGAATAATTTTAAAGCTTCCCAAGATTAATCCACTAGTTTCATGCACCTAAAGTACCACAAGCAGCACATGCAGGAATATATCTATATATAACCCAATAAATGTACATTTCATAAAATCTGCTCATCTTGTCCTGATGATCAGAATGTGCAATAATCCTAGTCTCTAGCTGAACACTGCCTCCACTCTGACATCATTCAGATATTATCTGTTCCTGTATGAGTGACGCCATCAGTGAAGGAACCAAACCGTCCACATGATCAGGGGGCAGAGGACGCTGGCGTTGTGTGAATGGTACCAGCACCAGACCTAGAGGACATCTGGACCAGCATCAGCAGCACTGAGCAGCCAGAACCCTGAAAACACTGTGGATCAGAGAGCAGACTGGTTTTAGCGTGTTGCCCAGCCTGGAGCTCCTTTATTCTGAGCTGCAAGCTGAGAGCCTTCATCTGGTCTCCCTGGTTGACCCACAGCGGTGCAAGAGTCCATCTACTGGAGCAATGTTGTATTTACACAACGTGAAATGAAAGACAGGATTACAGTAGTTCATAACTTTGAGTTCTGGGTGCCGGTTTATTTGATTTTATCTACTGCTGTAGTCAGTCTGCAGTCCTGAAACCTCAGATGTTGGTTTGTTCTGTCAGGAGACTTTATGTTCCAGCGTCCAGGTACCATTACTGCTGCATCTTCTTCCTCTACTAGTGGGATTATTTCATCCTGGACATCTACCACCTCTCCAGGTCTGGAACACCGGCTCAGAGAAATGGGATCTGTGAAAAAACTGGGAACATATTAGTTTGGATAAACTGGACAACATGGAGACCCTTCTTGGCTTATTGTTAAATTACCAAACAATCAATGTAATGTGTAGAGCTCTGAGGACCTGATATTCTAGCCAGACACAGAGTTTGGTTTTAAAAGGTTTGTTGAAGAAAAGGGAGAGTAGTGGCAGACGAGGCAGGCAGGAATGGGCTGGAGAGCAGAAGAAGCAGGTGGGGGTAGCAGGCAGAACCAGATCAGAACAGGAGCTGCAGGTAACATCAGACGTGAGCAGAAGTATAGACAGAACCTGACTAGAAGCCACTGACGTGTTTCCAGCAGAGCGACACACAGAACCCACCAGGAATCCTTCTTCCAGGCGGTGCACACAATCACTACTAAGCTGACTAACGAGGGCAGGATGAGGACTGGTTCCAGGGAGAAGCAGGAGAAACGAGAAGAAGCCGCTGGAGCAAACATCACATGCAGGCGGGGAAACAAGACGAGACGCTCTGGCAGGGAGAGGATGAGTGAGGCAGGAATAAGCAGGGAGAGTGACAGGTGAGGAGAGTTGACCAATTAGTGGAGGCAGCAGGAAGAACCAATGAGGTGACTGCTGGCTGGAAGGAGGCTGATCTGATTGGATGATGACTGGCGGCTAATGGCTGAGAAGTGGAACATGATCAGTCCAGAATATTCAAACAAAAACCCTAAAACATGACACAATGTTGCTATTTCTATATAATAGCAGGTCAGCTGCATGTGTTCTAAGACTTTTATAATATAAAAACAGAATAAATGAAGGAAATATACACTCAATATTCATGTTGCTGCTTCCACCAATCATCAATCAGCTGAATTCCTTCAACTTCTGGACTGTTTGGTCTCAGAACAATATGTCAAACTCCCAACACGCTCTCCTGGACACTCTCTGGATTTAATCATCACAAAGTCTCTGCAGACGTCGTAGGAGTCTCTGATCACAAACATATTTTCATGGAGCTTCTCTTCCTGGAAGGAGCCATCAAGCCAAAGCAGCAGATATGCTTCAGAAATCTAAATAATCCATCATGAACTTCCAGCAGCAGCTATATTCCTGTTTCCTTTCCAGCGTCTAGGAGCTCCACGCTGCTGTCAGAGAGGAGGGTTGCCTTTCCACACTCAGCTCAGGGCTAATTCATATAAGTATTTAGGTTTTTGGCTGGACAACAAACTTTCTTTCAAAGTTCATGTTGAGAAACTTGTAAAAAAGCTGAAACTACGGCTGGGGTTTTATTTTAGAAATAAAACCTGTTTTAACATGTCAGCCAGAAAAACACTTGTGCAGGCTACCTTTTTAAGTGTTTTAGACTATGGTGATGTTGTCTACATGCATGCTGCCTCTAGTACTCTCCACCTGTTAGATTCTGTGTACCATAGTGCTCTGCGCTTCTTAACTAACTCTTATTCCCGTACTCATCATTGTACGCTGTATGAACTGGTAGGTTGGCCATCACTAAGTCTACATAGACAACTTCATTTGTATATTTTTTTATACAAGGCCATGTTGGATAAACTGCCGGCATATTTATGTAATCTCCTCAAGCTAAATTCCAGTCACTTTCATCTCCGTTCCACCAGGTGGCACTCTTACCACGTTCCAATGGTTTTTACTGAGCTGGGGAAGAAATCCTTCTCTTATTTTGCTCCATGGTCTTGGAATAATTTACAAAACTTGCTCCATTTAAATGATCTAATCCCATTGAATGAATTTAAAGCCATTTTAAAATGTCATGTAATTAAAAAATGTAACTGCCCTATGTGACCTGTCTTTTCCTCTATGTGAGATTTTATCTATGTTGTACTTCTGTTTGTATTTTAACTGGTGTGCCGTCTTGGCCAGGTCTCCCTCGAAAAAGAGATCTTAATCTCAAGGGACTTCCTGGTTAAATAAAGGTTAAAAAAAAAAAAAAAAAAAAAAAAAAAAAAAAAACAACCCACAGGACTAGCCCTGAGCTGAGGAGGATGAAGGCAGCCGGTCGAGAGCAAGACACTTTTTTAGCCTCTGGTCTGCTAGTCCACAAGCTAGTTTATCAGGAGAAGCACAAAATGAATGCAAGGCCGCTCAGAGATCTTCAATCCATATTTCCATAATCTCAGATAACTCTGGTAACTTTGTAGTTTTTCCCACCATCATTCATCTCCTTCAGCTCTCAGCAGCATCACTCATTGACTCTACTGACCTCTGCAGGAAATTCATCTCCTTTCAAAATAAGATCCAAACAATCCGATCAGCTCTCTCTCTGTCTCACCCAGACTGGACTACAGACAGAGAAAGGCTTTAAAGCAGGCTTGATAACTTTGTTTAACCCGATGTTTTAATTACCTGTTTGCTTTAATCGGACTCACTACTTTTACAGGTGTATTTATCAGCATTTTATTGTTCCTGTAGTCAATATTGTTACATTGACTGTAGCACAGTTGTGTTATTATAACGTTACTATAGTAACACCAACACATCTTTGTAGCGATGCAACGACAAATTAACATCCTTATGTACTTTTGTCCAAATTTAACCAACAGTGTAAATATGACCTGAAAGAATAAAACTAAACATTAATACACAAAGTTTTTTTGAACAATACACAATACAGAGATTATAAGGAGCATAATTTCATTTAAAGTATGACATACTTTAATTTCATTTAAATTATGTCGTCCTTTTTATATAGATTATATATACATTTCTTTTTAGCAGGATATATGACTTTTAATATTTCACAATTATGCTATTGATTTTGCTCATAAGTGTTTTAAAGCATTGCTTAATTTTAAATTTTGATTTTACCCTTCTATGATGATTTTACCTATAGAACTTTGAGATTTTTCTTAAATGTAAAGTGCATTACAAATAAAATGTATTATTATTATTATTATTATTATTATTATTATTATTAAAGCAAACACTGCTTGCATGTGAAAGTGAAGATGCAGTACCTTTAAGCTGACTTTAGAGGGCAGTAGAGATGTTGATCAGCTGGAAATTCAGTCACTGATTGACTGAGGCTGATATTATTAGATCATGATGCTCTGCTGCACAGAACCAGGAACAATTCATAAACTGTCCATTAATTAAAAAAAACTTAAATGTTATTAAGAAAGTAACAATCTATTCAGTGAACTTTTTATGATCTTTATTTTTAAGCGTTAATGCAACATTTCAGCGTTTATTCTGACACTTCAAATGTGAGACTTTATTTAGAAAACTGAAACAATCATGCAAGCAAGAGGAGTAACTTCAACATTTAATACAGAAAGCAGATTTAATGTGAGAACCGTATCTAAGTAAAACCTCAATGCAACAGAACTTCATGTACAAAATAAAGAGCATGGTTGGTCACTTCTAGAAAAGAGGAAGAGGTTGAATGTGTGAAGACTTGTTGTTAAAATAAACTTGAGCAACAGTTTTGTTCGTTTTACTTCTTGAGTCTCATCATGAGAAAGAATTTTTGAGTTATAAATGAGTTGATGTATGATTATTATTTTTACTTTGCTTCAGGTTTTTATACAAAATATTCTGTTCTGAGAACTTTAGTTGGATTGTTGTACTTTTCAGGGAAGGTTTATTCTTCCATCGTTTTCTGATACTAGAACAGGAAGTATTTCAGCAAATGTGCAGACAGAATAATAACTGAGGGAAACATAAAGGGTTACTATGCATGAAAACAGCAGCAAACGCCTCCATTTCCCTAATAGGGCTGAGTGTGAATGACGTCAAAATAGTACATTTAGAAGGGCTCACTGAGCATGCACCACCGCCATTTTACATTCAGTTTATACACACACACAGATATATATATATACACAGGACTGTCTCAGAAAATTAGAATATTGTGATAAAGTTCTTTATTTTCTGCAATGCAATTAAAAATCATGAAATGTCATTCATTCTGGATTCATTACAAATCAACTGAAATATCGCAAGCCTTTTATTGTTTTAATATCGCTGATTATGGCGTACAGCTGAAGAAAACTCAAAAATCCTATCTCAAAATATTAGAATATTGTGAAAGAGTATACTAGTAGGCTATTCAACTAATCACTTGAATCGTCTAATTAACTCGAAACACCTGCAAGGGTTTCCTGAGCCTTGAAAATCACTCAGCTTGGTTCAGTAAACTAAATAACAAGTATGGGGAAGACTGCTGATCTGACTGCTGTCCAGAAGACCATCATTGACACCCTCCATCAGGAGGGTAAGACACAAAAAGAAATTTCTCAAAGAGCAGGCTGTTCACAGAGTGCAGTTTCAAAGCACATTCACAAAAAGTGTGTTGGAAGGGGGGAATGTGGCAGGAAACGCTGCACAACCAAGAGAGGTGACCGCAGCCTTAACAGTATTGTGAAGAAGAGCCGCTTCCAGAATTTGGGGGAGCTTCAAAGACAGTGGACTGAAGCTGGAGTCCAGGTATCAAAAGCCACTGTTCACAGACATGTCCAGGAAATGGGCTACAATAGCCGTATTCCCATGGTCAAGCCACTTCTGAACTCAAGACAACGGAAGAAGCGTCTGACTTGGGCTATGGAAAAGAAGCACTGGACAGTTGCAGAGTGGTCCAAAGTCCTCTTTTCAGACGAAAGCAAGTTTTGTATGTCATTTGGTAGTCAAGGCGCCAGAGTCTGGAGTTGCTTGAAATCCAGTGTGAAGTTCCCACAGTCAACGATGGTTTGGGGAGCCATGTCAGCTGCTGGTGTTGGTCCACTGTGCTTCATCAAGTCCAGAGTAAATGCAGCTGTGTACCAAGAGATTTTAGAGCACTACATGCTTCCATCCGCTGAAAAGCTCTATGGAGATGATGATTTCATTTTTCAGCATGATCTGGCACCTGCCCACAGTGCCAAAACCACCAGCAACTGGTGTACTGACCATGGCATTACTGTCCTTGATTGGCCTGCCAATTCCCCTGACCTGAACCCCATAGAGAATTTGTGGGGTATTGTGAAGAAGAAGCTGAAAGACACCAGAGCCAACAATGCAAATGAGCTAAAGGCCGCTATTGAAGCATCCTGGGCATCCATAACACCTCAGCAATGCCACAGGCTGATTGCCTCCATGGCACGCCGCATTGATGCAGTAATCTGTGCAAAAGGATTCCCAACCAAGTACTGAGTGCATTAATGGACATTTTCAAATGTTTGATTTTGTTTTGCTGTTATAATTTTTTTTTTTTGACTTTGTCTGAGGAAATATTTGTAATGTTCTGTTGTGGTTCTGGTTATTTTTTCAGTTTAGGATTATTTCTGTTTCTTGTTTTCGATTTATGTTTAGCCTGTTTTGTTATCTGGCCTTTGTTGTTAGTTTTTATTTCAGCCCGTGTCTGTTTAGTCTTATTTCTTACCTCAGGTTTTTGTTTATCAGTCTTATGCTCCCTTTATCACCTCCACCTGTTTTTGTTAATTAGTCCCGCCCTGCTCTCCTGTTCTGTTTCCTATTTAAGCCCGCCTTCGTTTTCGATTAGTTGCCGGAATATCTCCTCTTGTCCCTGTCCGCTACCTCCTGGTAAGAGTCTTGCAGCCTCTGTTTAAATTCTCTGTCTGTTGCCCTGCATTATCTCTCCTGTTTTTGAGTTTGTCCCAGCCTTTGCCTTTTTGTCAACCTGGAGGACCCATCATCTGTGTCAATAAAGTCCTTTTTTAGCATCAGCTCCATGTTTGGCAAAACTTTGGATTCACCACAAGCAATTCATTACAGTATATTCCGGCCACATGAATCCAAAGCCAACACATTCTCTCCGTTCCGGAGGAGCTATGCTTGTCCAGACCTGCGCTCCATTCACCTCTCGCAGCCACTCACCGGATTTCTCCTGTCAGTCCCCTTCACCGCCGTTCAAGCCGGATCCGGACTTTTTTCTGGAGGTTGACGCGGAGGTGATCCGGGAGCTCCGTCCGGACCTTTTTCTGGAGTCGGTCCCATTTCCTTCTTCTGGCGATGAGGCGCATGAATCGCCGCTGGCGTCGGCGGTCCCTTCCCGTCAGGAGGAATCAGTATCTCCGCCAAGCCCGTCGTCCCGCCGCCGGAGGAAAAGACGGCGGCTTGTTGACCACTCCTCCAGCCGTTCTAAGCAGTCATCAGCCGAGCCTGGTCAGCCTCGAACGGTCGTTGCTTCTCAGCCCTTGCCGGTTGCCCCGTCATCTCCTTCCGCTGTTTCCTGTTCAGCAGACCAGGGTCCTCCACTTCCCTGTCCGACTCCGCCCACAGCTCCTCCTAGTGGCGCTGCAGAAGCTGTTCACAAGGATTTGGAGGACAAAATAAGGACTTTTGCACCCCTCATAAAGCGCCTCAGAGAAGCCCTTTTCTGCCACTATTCCGAGGAGCTGGAGAGAAAATTAAAAGAGGTGGAGGCGCATTACAGATCTGCCCTCCAGGCTTTCTATAGCCGACCCAAACCTGTCTCCGAGGGTCCGGCCGACGCCTCGGCTCCTGAGTCTGTCTCCGAGGGTCCGGCTGTCGCCTCGGCTCCTGAGTCTGTCACCGAGGGTCCGGCCGACGCCTCGGCTCCTGAATCTGTCACCGAGGGACCGGCCGACGCCTCGGCTCCTGAGTCTGTCACCGAGGGACCGGCCGACGCCTCGGCTCCTGAGTCTCTCACCGAGGGTCTGGCCGACGCCTCGGCTCCCGTCAAGCCCAATGAGGGGGTCCAGGAGGACCTGCCTCAGCCCAAGTCCAGAGAGGTGGTCCAGGAGGACCTGCCTTCACCCATGTCACAGAAGGGGGTCCGGGAGGACCTGCTTCTTCTGACCAGCGACGTGGGAACCCAGGAGGGTCCGTCGCTGACGTCCGACGTGGAAACCCAGAGGGGTCCGTCGCCGATGTCCGACGTGGGAACCCAGAGGGGTCCGTCACCGATGTCCGATGTGGGAACCCAGAGGGGTCCGTCGCTGACCTGTGAGGCGGGGACTCAGGGGGATCCTTCGCTCTTCGGGCACCCTGGGCCTCAGAAGAGGATTCAGCAACCGTGGTCCCCTGGAGACTTTGAGCCTCTCGGTGTTGTGTATAAACCTAGACCCCTTATAGCCCTCATGGACAGCCAACTCTGGGAGAGACTGTATTGGATGTCGCTTTCTGAGACCCTCCAGAAGCTGATCCTGATACTTCTTGTTGCTAAGGGTCTGACTTTCACTCCAGCCTCGGGCTCCACAGCCTGCAGTCAGGCCTCGTCCACAGCCTGTAGCCCGGGGCCTACTGAAGCCTGTAGCCCAGGGCCTCCAGCAGCCTGTAGCCAGGCTTCCCCTTTAGCTGCCTGTAGCCAGGCTTCCCCTTTAGCTGCCTGTAGCCAGGCTTCCCCTTTAGCTGGCTGTAGCCAGGCTCCCTCTTCAGTCGCCTGTAGCCAGGCTCCCACTTCAGACGCCTGTAGCCAGGCTCCCCCTCCAGTCGCCTGTAGCCAGGCTCCCACTTTAGCAGTCTGTAGCCAGGTTCCCTCTTTAGTCGCCTGTAGCCAGGCTCCTTCTTTAGTCGCCTGTAGCCAGGCTCCCACACCAGTAGCCAGTAACCAGGCGCCGCCGCCTGTAGCCAGTAACCAGGCGCCGCCGCCTTTAACCTGTAGTCCGGCGCCTCCGTCAGCCGTTAGTCCGGCGCCTCCCTCAGCCTGTAATCCGGCGCCTCCTTTAGTCTGTAGCCCGGCGCCTCCCCTAGTCTGTAGCCCGGCGCCTCCCCTAGTCTGTAGCCCGGCGCCTCCCCTAGTCTGTAGCCCAGCGCCTCCCTCAGTCCGTAGTCCGGCGCCCTCCTCAGCCTGTAGTCCGGCGCCCTCCTCAGCCTGTTGTCTGGTGCCTTCCTTAGCCTGTAGTCCGGCGCCAGGTTCTGTTTTCTTCCTCTCCACGCCCCGCCAATGGTCATTGAGGGTCCTGCCGCGCCGCCGGCCTCCGAGGTTCCTGCTCCGCCAACGGCCTCCTATCGCCCTGATCCGCCGACGGCCTCCTGGCCGTCCGCCGGAGAACCTGTCACGCCGGGGCCGTCCGCCGGAGAACCTGTCACGCCGGGGCCGTCCGCCGGAGAACCTGTCACGCCGGAGCCGTCCGCCGGAGATCCGGACTCGCCTGGGCCGCCCTCCGGGACGACCGCCAGACGTCCGGCCACTTTAGGACTCTGTCTTGTTTGGGACTTTGAATTGTTGGGGTTCGCCCTTCTTAGGGTGGTTTTTTGTTTTGGACTTTGGTTTTGACTGTTTTCTTTTCTTTTTTGGATTCTGACCCTCCAGCCTGTAGCCCCCTCCACCCGCCCGGTCTGATTTTTATGTTGTTTTCTTTGAGAGGCGTTTAGGGCGTCTGGAATCCGCCCTTGAGGGGAGGTCTCTGTAATGTTCTGTTGTGGTTTTGGTTATTTTTTCAGTTTAGGATTATTTCTGTTTCTTGTTTTGGATTTATGTTTAGCCTGTTTTGTTATCTGGCCTTTGTTGTTAGTTTTTATTTCAGCCCGTGTCTGTTTAGTCTTATTTCTTACCTTAGGTTTTTGTTTATCAGTCTTATGCTCCCTTTATCACCTCCACCTGTTTTTGTTAATTAGTCCACAAGCAATTCATTACAATATTCTAATATTTTGAGATAGGATTTTTGAGTTTTCTTCAGCTGTACGCCATAATCAGGGATATTAAAACAATAAAAGGCTTGCGATATTTCAGTTGATTTGTAATGAATCCAGAATGTATGACAGTTCATGTTTTTTAATTGAGAGGAAGAAACCAGCTGAATCCGTGTAAAATTATATATATATATATATATATATATATATATATATATATATATATATATATATATATATATATATATATATATATATATATCTATATATATATATATATATATATATATATATATATTACAGAAAATAAAGAACTTTATCACAATATTCTAATTTTCTGAGACAGTCATGTGTGTATATATATATATATATATATATATATATATATATATATATATATATATATATATATATATATATATATATATATATATATATATATAATTTTACACGGACTCAGCTGGTTTCTTCCTCTCATTTGATCCGTTGTGCAAGAAAATGTGACATCATTCGTGATCAGCCCGGCACTGTCAACACACAGGGGTAGACCTGGATTTGTTCTAAAGCATTTATTGGAGGACTTTAGAAACATTAAAGCAAGATGTGGGTAGAGTAGGTAGAAATTTTACTCAAGTAAGAGTAAAAAGTACCCAACCAAGAAATTACCCAAGAATAAAAAGGTATTTAGTAAGAAGTCTACTCAATGACTGAGTAAATATTTATAACTGATTTAATATTTATACAGTATGTAATTAGTCAGGCAAAAATATTAAATTAAGTGAAAATTCTGGTATTTTAATGACTAACAATAACAATTAAAAAGTAAGAAATTCAGGGAGAACAAACACTTTTCTAAACAATGTTTTTCAACATAAAACATATGAAACCAAGTATTTATTGTATATACAGCAAGTTAGGACAGTGCAGAGTGCTTCCATTTACAATATCTACTGTTTACTGTGGTTAATTGACCTGTATATGGCTCAATAAACTCAGCAGATAGAAAATACCTTTAAAACAACGAAGCTCAGTACAGACAAGAAGTCTCACCTTAATATAAACTGTAGCTGATTGTCTCTGGTGCATTTTTGGTTGAAACAAGTTTGTTCTTTATTCAGTGAAGTTACTCACTGTGGATAGAGTAGCCAGAAATTTTAAGAGTAGTGATACATCTTCATAACATTTACTTAAGAAGTACAGTGCAGTAAAACTATTTTGAGAAGTATATTTTGTTAAAGAGTTACACAAGTAAATATAAATGACTATATGTAAACAGTTACTACCCACCTCTGATTAAAGCCCATTTAACTTAAAGGGGACATATCATGCAAAATCCATGTTTTTGCCTTTAAATAGGTTTGGTCTTATATTTGGAGTCTCTAGGAGTGCAGAAAAGTTGAATGCAGTCTCTCTAGGAGCTGCATAGAGATATTTATATTCTGTTTGGGTCATATTTTTCAAGCTGTTTGCTATTATGTTTTTTTTATCAGTTACGTCACAGTATTTGCTGCAGCTCTGCTAAACAAGGTCATGGACTTCAAACTTACCAAATTCATACATTTTTATTTCCCACAGCGATTATGTAGTCAAAGTGGATAAATCATCAGTTGTTCATCACACCGTCCTCCAGCAGACTATAAAAATGGCCGAACGGGTTAAATTAAATCCTCTGTGTCCTGAAGGGGGCGGCGTGTGAAGTGCCTCCTTTAATTTAAAGAGACAGCATCGAAAACGAGTTGCTCCCAGAGGCTTCTCAGCACAGAGGTAAAATGAGGTAAATTAACGAGGAATTCAGACCAGAGCATTGAAGTTCCACTTTATATAAACCACAACTGAAGGATTTCAGTGTGAAACAGGAAGAACTGAAAAGCATGAAATGTCCCCTTTATAATAAAATCAAACAAGCATGAACTTCAGGTGAATGTTAAGTTTTGTTTTTCCCACAAAAATGAAAGCCAAGATTATTTAGACATCACTAGAGCAGGTAACAACTATTTTTACCTCTAAAACCTGTCTAAAGAGGCAAAGATAAACCTGCTGATGTTGAGCTTGTAGATCTGCAGAGTCTGGCAGCAGCAGGAGGTCAAAATGTAGAAGTTCTGATGTTTTCGTATTTCTCTGCACCGTCATCTTCATCATGACAGACCTGATTAAAACAAACATAAAAATTCAACACCTGACGCATGAAATAAATTATAAATGAATCTATCATTTACACAATCTGAACCCAGACGGTTGTTCTTTTTTACAAAAGCTGACATATTTAGAAATTGTTCATGATTTGGGATTTTTAGTGGATTTGATTGGTGTCTAAAACATCTGATCAACTTCCTGCTAAAAGCTGATATGACCTCTTTAAAAAGTCTGGGTTCAGTCAAACCAGTTATTGAATCAATGTTGGATGCAAAGACTGGAGTTTAGATTTTACTAAATCTGTCTATGCATTTTTGTACTATAAATGTCCTCATCTCTAAATACTAAGTTCTATCCATGCTGCACAATCCATATTTCTATATTTGGTTGTACTGCATCTGTTTTTGAACCTAACCCTTTTAATGAGAAAGGAGCTGTACAAAGTCTGTTTCCAGCACATTCTAAATATTCTGGGTGGGGTCAAGCCCTGGACTTTGGATTGTTCCTGAACCACTTTCACAGTTTGAGCCACACTTCACCATTTTGGACGGACCTTCATGCCATCAGTGAAGAATAAATACCCAGATGGACAACCGTGGACATTCACCAGGCTGTCCACTGTTCTCCATTTGTTTTACCATGTTTATGCTGAACATTGAACTGACTGAACAAAGCCTGATGGGAGTGCTACTTCAGTTGATCTTTTCTAGACTCTCATCAGTTTAAAATGAAGGAAAGTCTGATACTGTTTTGGGAAAAACACCAAATGCTCAGAAAAAAAAACTGTGATAAAGGACCATAGATATTTATTTTATTCATCTCTCTCCTAGTGGTTAGATCAGTGTGCTTGCTCCCCCTGGGTGCTATAATAGCTGCCCACTGCTCCCTGAAGGGTGGTTAAATGTAGTAGACAAATTTCATTGGAATATACAATTGCAATTCGTTAATCTGGGAAAAATGTATGAACTCCGCTAGAGAACAGACTGTAAACAAATTATTAATATTTAGTTAAAAACTCACAGGGTTTTCCTCCAGATGTGTTTTTCTCCCTGAAAAAGAAGAGCAAAGGTTGAGCTTTCCTAAAGAACCTTTGTGTTTCTCCAGTTTTCACAACGATCTTTGAAGACTCTCACCTTTAGTTCTGGTCCAAATGCTGATGATCACAACAGCTGCTATCAGAGCCGCTAAACCCACAGAACCAAGGAGGAACCTCCACCAGACTGTTGCATGTTCTGCACAGAGACACAGGAGAGAGAGTGGAAAGAGCAGCTTGGTTTGGTGGAACATCACTGACTGCAGGATCAGACGTGGTTTCAGCTGGATAACAGGACTTTGAGGAGAACTGAAGGGAAGATTTAGTTGTTGCTGTTTCATCATTTTCTGAATGAAAAGATCAAAACTCAACTTATTATTTGAGAAACAAATAAACCTTTAAATCTCCTTTCTATTCTGCAGGTTTTACATAAAGGAACTAAAGTTGGTTTAACCAGTTTGTAACAACCTGTCTCTCACCTGATGGATGAGAAATAAAGGTGAAAAGCTGAACTTTAATCAAACAGAATCTGAATTAAAAGACTTCTGCTGAAAGTTGGAGCCTTAAAATCCTTAAAATCTCCCTTTTCAGCTTTGTTTGTAGTTAAAAGCATCACTAAATATAAATATTTTTAATTTAGTTCTATAATCTTAAAGCAGATTTTGTGTGTTTGTACCTGTATTGCTGTCATCTGGTGTTTTTCTTAGTTTAGGTGTAACTGGTGTTGTGGTCACTGTTTTAAGAAAAGAGAGTAAACAACATTATTCTTAGAAATTTTGTTTAATGTAATCAATATATCCAGGAGAGTCTTTTAACAGGTTGTTATAATTTCTCACCTGATGGACGAGAGCTGAAGGTAAAAGTCAGCAGTCTTTCATCCTCTGTCTTTACTTCACAGCTGAACAAGTTAAACCTTGATGGATAAATGTAATGAGACGTCTGGAAGCTGACAGCAGCAGAGCAGGAAGAGGATGATTCTGTTATTTCTCGGTTATCTTTATCCTCATAGTTACTATTAAACAACCACTTCACTCTGTTTTTACACTGTCTGTCTGTCAACACAGAGCAGGTTAATGTCACCATGTTCTGGTTCTGATCTTCTCTCACTGAGGATTTAAATGAGAAAAGCAGAGTAACTATGGTTACTTCAGGTTTTGAAACCATTATGATTCTGCTGTCAGCAGGTTGTTGTCACTAAAAGCTGAAAATATTCTCTAATACTCACAGTTCATAAGAGAAAGATAAACTTTAGCATTTGGTCCGCTCTGTGTTGCTGATATAAACTGTCTGCAGATGTAGAGACCAACATCCTCAGCTGTGACTTTCTTTAGAACCAGAGAACAGTTTGGAGACAAACTCAGTCTGTCTGAGCGGCCATCTTTAACCTGCCCATGATTAACTATCTCTACAGCACCTTGTCCTGATTTACCGTGAATCCAGGAGGTGGAGCTACAGTCACTGTAACCATGATCCACATTTTCACAAGGCAAAGTGACGTCATCTCCAGCTCTGATGGTGAAGTAGAGGGAGAGTTCTCTGTTCTCTGCTCCTAGTGACACATAAGCAGAAATACTCACGTAAATATTTAAATAATGAATAACTGTGTGGATATTTCACATCTTATATGACCAGATCATCAAAGGGGAACTAAAGTCCAGGTCTGCTCTATCAAACTAACAACATTCTGCTCTGATGAAACAGTCCTGTTAATGTTGAAATGAAGAGAATTTAATAAACAGCAGCTGGAGAGAAACTCACCTGGAATCTGCAGCAACAGCAGGAAAAATACAAACATTTTCCTCCATCTAGACTCCTCCATGGTTCCTCTCTGCTTCATCGTCTCTCTCTGCTTCCTGTATAACTCTGTCAGCTTGAGCTTTTAACCCACAGTCTTTCTACTTCCTGTAACTATTGAGGGTTTAACTTCTTCATTCAAGCTGTCATGTTTCACACCACAGCTGGTTTAAAGCAGGAAGGTTTAGCCGTCCTTTACGTTCCTGCTGTGTATTCAACACTAAACTACTTTTAATTTACAACAAAAATTGACTCGCTTTACTCCATCTATAGTTTCATCCTGTACCGGCTTTGCGTGACATTTCATATTGTATACTTATTTTTTTTTTACTATTACAGTCCATAATTTATTAAATATGACTAAACGTGTATGTTAACTTCATTATAAATATGAGACAAACGTTCCTTTTGTGTTAAAATACACCAACTCTGACTTGCAATCGACATCGCCCCCTTAAAGTCAATGGGAAGAAATACTACAGTTAAAAATATGAACATAGAGTAATGGAATGCACTCCACTTTTGGTCCAGGAGAACATGTGACACTGAACCCTACAAAGAAACTAACAAATGAAAGATTTCCTGTAATGCCTGGGGTCTAGAGCCCGAATTAAACCGTACACAGGGCCGTGGATTAAGGAGCTTTTATTGTCACAAAGAAGGTTGGATGGATCAGAGACAGGACCGGGCCGAAGCCGACTGGAGATGGTGGGGATGAAGCGGGCAGACGCTGGAGCGCTGACAGACCGGGCCTGATGAGCTCTGGAGCTGGATCCGAGGCGTGCTTGACGAAGTGGGACAGGTGGTGCGTCGGAGCAGGGACGAGGACGTGAAGGAGGACTGTGGTGCTTAAATAGGGATGGCCTGACAGGAGTGATTAGAGCAGGGAATAGTTGCAGGTGACGGTGATCAGTGGGGAGGAGGTGATCAGGCGAAAGACTGAGTTAGAATCATTACAGAACCCCCCCCTCAAGGGCGGATTCCAGACGCCCAAAGCCGGGCATAATAGGGGCAGACCTGACAAAGACCAAAAAACGAAAAACTACCCACCCAGGGTGGGCGGAGGGAGGCATAGGACGGAGGGCCAAGAACCCAAGAACAAAAAAGAACCCCGACCGGGCATACAAATATGTGGGGGCGTGCTGGACTGCGCCAGCTTGATGAGGCGCGTCGGGCAGCACTGGCTCGGAAGCGGCGCCCAGGGCGAGTCCGTTGGGACCCGGCTCTGAGGAAAGGTTGGGTCTGCAGGGGGGCACCGGGCTACAGGTGACAGAAGGGGAAGCCTGGCTACAGGCGACATAAGGGGAAGCCTGGCTACAGGCGACAGAAGGGGAAGCCTGGCTACAGGCGACAGAAGGGAAATCCTGACTACAGGCGTCTGGAGGGAAAGCCTGACTACAGGCGTCTGGAGGGAAAGCCTGACTACAGGCGTCTGGAGGGAAAGCCTGGCTACAGGCTGTCGTGGAGGAAGCCTGGCTACAGGCTGTTGTGGAGGACAGACCCTTGGCAACAAAAAGTCTCAAAACCAGCCTCTGGAGGATGTCAGACAGTGACAGCCAGTAAAGTCTCTCCCAGAGCTAGCTGTCTACCAGGGGCTGAGGCTTCAGAAGAACACGAAGGGGGGCAAAGTCTCCAGGAGATCTTGGGTGCTGAGCCCTCTCCCGAGGACCGGGGCGCTCGAAGGAGGAAGCGTCCACCTGGGTTCCCACCTCACAGGTCGACGACGGACCCTCCTGGGTCGTTGCGTCGCAAGTCGGCGACGGACCCTCCTGGATCTCACCTGGAGGCTTGGGCGCAGGCGGGTCCTCCTGGACCTCCTCTTGAGGCTTGGGCGCAGGCGGGTCCTCCTGGACCTCCTCTTGAGGCTTGGGCGCAGGCGGGTCCTCCTGGACCTCCTCTTGAGGCTTGGGCGCAGGCGGCTCCTCCTGGACCCCCTCGCGGGTCTTGAACAGAGGCGGGTTCTCCTGGACCCCCTCGCGGGTCTTGAACAGAGGCGGGTCCTCCTGGACCCCCTCGCGGGTCTTGAACAGAGGCGGGTCCTCCTGGACCCCCTCGCGGGTCTTGAACAGAGGCGGGCCCTCCTTGATCCCCTCGCGGGTCTTGAACAGAGGCGGGCCCTCCTTGACCCCCTCGCGGGTCTTGAACAGAGGCTGGCCCTCCAGGACCCCCTCGCAGGTCTTGAACAGAGGCGGGCCCTCCGGTGATGGCAGAGCAGGGAGGCCATCGGTGGCCGCAGTGTGCGCAGCCCCTCCATGGGCCGGAAAAGCCCTTATCGAGAACAGGTCCTCCCTGTCGCCATAGAAGAAGTCCCAAAGGTGAGACTCCTCAACATGTGGTGCGGCCATTGTAACATCGTCCCAGACTGGGGCATGTGCACCTTCAAAAACTTGCTCTGGGACTGAGGCGTAGGCTGGACCCTTAGTGACCGAATCAGGAGGTGAGGCATCGGCCGGACCCTCGGTGACCGAATCAGGAGGCGAGGCGTCGGCCGGACACTCAGTGACAGGAGCAGAACGGCTGTAGAATGCCCTGAGAGCTGATCTATAGTTGTCCTCCAACTCCTTTAATTTTCTCTCCAGCTCTTCAGAGTAATGATAAAATAGAGTCTCCCTCAGACGCTTGATTGTAGGGGCAAAAGTTCTTATTTTGTCCTGCAGTCTTCTGTACTCTGAGCTGGGGGCGGCACAAGGGGAAGCTGTGGAGAGCTTGGCTCCGTTGGTCTGCGGGCTCCGGACTACAGAGCAACGAACTGGGCAGGAAGTAGCAGCAGGAGCAATGGAGGCTACCGACTGGAGATGGTGGGGATGAAGCGGGCAGACGGAACGCTGGAGCACTGACAGACCGGGCCTGATGAGCTCCGGAGCTGGGTCCGAGGCGTGCTTGACGAAGTGGGACAGGTGGTGCGTCGGAGCAGGGACCAGGACGTGAAGGAGGACTGTGGCACGTCAGGGTGAAAGCCAGGACGTGCTGGTGGATCGAGACAGGAGGGGAGACTGGAACACAAAGTTGAGAGGTGAGTGGGTGGCAAGATCAACTAACCTGGGATGGCGTGAGGTAGCAGACTGGCTGGCGAGGAGTGCAAGGCTGGAGAGCGTGAGGGAAGCTGGACGTCTGGTAATCGAGGGAGTGGATGGTCTTGGAGATCAGAACGAACCGGCAAAGACAGACTGAAAGAGGAGTGCTTAAATAGGGATGGCCTGACAGGAGTAATTAGAGCAGGGAATAGTTGCAGGTGACGGTGATCAGTGGGGAGGAGGTGATCAGGCGAAAGACTGAGCTAGAATCATTACATTTTCTACCTCCCCTGATCGAAGATAACAAATATATCATGCATACATTTTGCAAGAGATGTCATCAAAATGGACAAAACTGCAATGTTCCTTTTTCTCCTCCAACTTTATTTGAAAAAAATAACATTACAAAGAGGACCTTGGACACAATTACAAAATAAAAATAAGCCATGACAAAATAAGTACTAAGGTCTTGCAGTCTACAGAGTAGATAAATTTGTACATACAGTAATGTGTAGAATAAAACAATGTGTACTTCTTAGTCTTTTCAATTTGTATTTTTAACAAAAATACATTCAAATACATATAATAAATGTACTGGTTCAACAATAACAACAGAAGAGAAACAATTAGAAAAAAAGTATATATATATATATATATATATATATATATATATATATATATATATATATATATATATATATATATGTATGTCTCCTCATTTTTTGTGTTCAAAAATGTTTGATTTGTACTGTTTAACAGTTTTGGTATCAGTCCATTTTAAGCTGCAAACACGTTGACCACAACAAAATGAACCCTGAGATGCAGGGATGCTGTCTCAGCCTGCTGCTCCAGATCCATCCAGAACAGATGCAGCACAGAGACTTCAACAAAGCGGTGCCACTTGATAGGCAGTAATTTCAATGTCCACAAGTCTTCTAAAAGTTTTTACTCGTCATTTAGCTTTTGTTGTGTTGTTAAACTGAGAAAACCCCACTACCTAGGTTTAAAGGTTTACCAGCTCTATATTTAAGCTATAAGTCATTCTTCATAGAACAGTTTTCAGACAGTCAGGTGCAACACAAAGCAGTTAAAAGACATAAAAACAAGTCCATAAAATGCAAGTCAAATGTACCAACACAACATGCATCCCCTTCAAAGTCCACCAGATGGCGCCCTTTGTTTCACAAAACCTCCTTTAGTCCACCACCCTGCCCCAGTCTCTATATTAATAACCTTTGCCATTTTTACAGTGTTCATTACATTCAATAAAAACTGTCCCCTGCATCTGACTGATATCGGAAACCGGAAATGTTGAGTATGACAGAGTGAGGTAGAACTACTCAGAGTAGCAACTTTTCTCCGATCAGCGCCTGGCGCTCAGAGTGAGGCTGTGGAAAACCATTTCAAATTGCAAAATGGTACAAAAAAATTGGTTTATTATTATTTTGTTTAAGGTTTAACTTAGATTTTATTTACTGCACAGCATAGTTTTGCCGTAACCAGGAAACACTGGTTACAGCTCACTCAAGTTATTTTCTAATAGCAGGGTTTCCCGCAGCGCTATCTTGGCGAGGCGGCCGCCTCGCCAAACTCAGGCTACCGCCTCGCCAACGTTCCAAAAAAAAAAAACGAACTCATGCTTGCATGTTAATGTGACGTTAACACGCGTTTTTTTGTTGTTGCTTTCGCGCATGCGTGAATGGCAGGGAAAAAACACATGGATAACTCCCCCCCCCCCCCCCCCCCCGCACAAAACTTGTCGTCTCCTCCCCCCCCCCCCCCTCCGCGAGTCGGCAGAACTTGTCTCTACAACCCCCCCCCCCAACTCACCGCCTCGCCTAAGCAAACTGCTGCGGGAAACACTGAATAGAATTAATTTTTCGTACAAAATAATGACATTGGTTATAAAGTGAGCCTCAGGAGCTTAGGTGTTCGATACAGCGATGTCCTTGGAGAGCCACTCCAAACAATTAGTTAGAAACTATTATTTCCAACTAAGAAATATCTCCAAATTAACACCATTGGTGTCAAAGGGTGAGTTGGAAATGATTATTCATGCTTTTATCTCCTCACGGTTGGACTATTGCAATAAACTTTTTACATGTTTGAGCAAGAAGAAGCTATACCATCTTCAGGTTGTCCAGAACTCTGCTGCAAGGCTTTTAACTCACATAAACAAAAGAGAACACATTACCCCAGTATTGGCAGCTTTGCACTGGCTACCGGTCCAGTATAGAATCCAGTTCAAAATTCTTGTCCTTACTTTTAGAGCGCTGCATGGTCTAGCTCCTCCCTACATTTCTGAGCTGATCCATACTCCGACCCAAAGTCTGAGGTCATTGGGCCAATCATTGTTAGTGGTCCCACGCACTTATTTTAAAACTAGAGGGGATCGCTCATTCCAGGCAGTGGCTCCGAGGCTGTGGGATGTTTTGCCTCTTTCTTTAAGTTGTTTGAACTCTGTTGCTTCTTTTAAAAAGCAACTAAAGACACTGCTATTCAAGCAGGCTTTTAATTAGACATGTGGTTTTTATGGTTTCGTTTGTATGTTTTCCATTTTGTTTTATAATGCTGTTTAAGTATTGCTGTATACTGATTTTTGTATTTGTATTTTACTGTGAAGCACTTTGTGATTTTTATCTAAGAAAAGTGCTATATAAATAAATTTTACTTACTTACTTACTTAGAACTCCGGCTTGTTGGTGGTAAAGGGAGACATTAAAAACACTAAAGACGTTCTTTCCACAATCGTCACTAATGATGTGCTTTAAACGTCCACAGAGGCCACATCCAAGGAGCGTCCTTCCGATAAAGTTTGCATGTTCCCCCTGTGCTGGAATGGGTTTTCTCTGGGTACTCTGGGTACTATTTAGGTCCATTCTCCTTTAATTGCCCTTAGGTGTAACAGGTGTTGGGTTGGAACTGGGATGACGGGCAGCAAGTCTAACCAACAGGTTAGAGCAGAGTTCATAGTTGGAGGCAGTCCTAAGTCTTTTTTTTTTTTTTTTTTTTTTTTTTTTTTTTTTTTTTCCCAGTGTCCTGTCTAGCACTATGGCAATAGGAATTGATATCTCAATGCCAGATGGAGCTCGACAGATTTTGCTTTTACAGGTGGAGCAAACAGCTTTCGCCATAGTGCTCCACTTGATTTATGCTTTTAAATAGCTTTATTATGATTCCTGCAAGGAGAATTTCAAATTATATGGACATGACAATGGGAGAGTAAAGGAAGAACAAAAAGTGAAAGAAAAGAAAAAGAGTAGAGGTGAAAAGAAAGAGGAGATAAAAGGAAGAGAATGTCCTCTGTCTGCTCCATCACCTGGAAAGAGACACAAAAAGAACAGCACAACCAATAGACATAAAGCAACAGATACACTTGAATAACACCTAGATGCCATTGCTAAATCATATATATTATTATGTAAGCTGACATGTGTAATGTTTATTAATTAGTCCCAGGCCAACTAATAATTACAGTTCTTTTGAACATTTAACCCTCAGTTTCCCTCATCCAAACTGCAAAGCAATAAAACCTCTTCTGTTTGTTGTTTTGTATCGTCCACCAGGCCCTTACACTCAGTTTTTGGATGAGTTGTCAGATTTCCTATCTGATTTGGTGTTAAATACTGATAAGGTTATTATAGTGGGTGATTTTAACATCCATGTTGACACTGAATGTGATAACCTTAGTGTAGCCTTTAAAACTATCCTAGATTCAATTGGTTTTGCTCAAAATGTGCATGAACCGACGCACTCTCGGCTCCATACTTTAGACCTTGTGCTGACATATGGCATTGATTGTGAAGAATTAACAGTATTTCCTCACAACCCTGTCCTGTCTGATCATTTTTTAATAACATTTGAGTTTAATCTAACTGAATTCTCCACCCCCAAAAGAGGGTTCCATTATAGTAGATTTTTATCGGATAATGCTGTATCAAAACTTAAAGAGTCTGTCCCCTTCTTAATATCCTCAGTATTGCAGAAATGCCCTGTAGATGGCAGCATTGCTGTTTCTTCCCATTCACAAATCGATACCTTTGCTAACAATGTGACTTCCTCATTGCGTTCTGCATTAGACAATGTAGCTCCCTTGAAAAAGAAGGTGATTATTCACAGGAAGCTGGCTCCTTGGTTTAATTCAGAGCTGCGTTCCTTGAAGCGCAATGTTAGGAAATTGGAGAGAAAATGGCGCTCTACACACCAAGAGGAATCCTACTTAATCTGGAGGGACAGACTATTGTTGTATAACAAGACCCTCTGCAGAGTTAGAGCAGCATATTTTTTCATCATTAATTGAAGAGAATAAAAATAATCCTAGATTTCTCTTTAGTACAGTTGCCAAACTTACCCAGAGCCACAGCTCTGTTGATCCATCCATTCCCTTAGCTCTCAGTAGTAATGATTTTATGGGATTCTTCATAAATAAAATTGATGCCATTAAAAATAAAATAATTGGCATCCTCCCAAACATGATTACCTCGTCCTCAGTAAGTGAGGCAGCATTGGAGGAATCTTTAGAATCTGCGCAGTGTTTGAACTGTTTAGAAGCAGTAGAGCTTTCTGAGCTATCTAAAATTTTAGCTTCATCTAAACCTTCTACCTGTATGTTAGACCCAATCCCAACCAAGTTGTTTAAGGACATATTCCCTTTGATCAGTGGCACTATTTTAGACATGATTAATCTATCCTTAGTAAATGGATATGTACCACAGGTTTTGAAAGTAGCTGTTATTAAACCTTTACTTAAGAAACCTTCTCTTGATCAAGATGAGTTAGTAAATTACAGACCTATATCTAATCTTCTTTTCTTATCTAAAATTCTTGAGAAAGTAGTTGCTAATCAACTTTGTGAACATTTACAAAGTAATGACCTACTTGAGGAGTTTCAGTCAGGCTTCAGAGCTCATCATAGCACTGAAACAGCTCTGGTGAAGGTCACTAATGATATTCTCATGGCCTCAGATAATGGACTTGTGTCTATACTTGTCCTGTTAGATCTCAGTGCTGCGTTTGATACAGTTGATCACAATATTCTCCTACAAAGACTTGAACATACTGTAGGGATTAAGGGGAAAGCATTAGGCTGGTTTAAATCTTATCTGTCAGACAGATTCCAATTTGTTCATGTTAATAATAAATCTTCCTCAAACTCTAGGGTCACTTGTGGAGTACCACAGGGTTCAGTCCTTGGACCAATTCTCTTTACTATATATATGCTTCCGATAGGCAAAATTATCAGACAGCATGGGATTAATTTCCACTGTTATGCTGATGATACTCAGCTATATTTATCCATAAATCCTGATGAATCCAATCAATTACTTCGACTGCAGTCATGTCTTGATGACATCAAAAGCTGGATGACTTTAAATTTCCTGCATCTAAATTCTGACAAGACCGAAGTTTTAATCTTTGGGCCAGAGTCCTCAAAAAATAAACTTCTTAACCAATCACTTAATCTGGGTGGCATTAAACTGGCCTCTGGTAATAAAGTAAAAAATCTTGGTGTTATTTTTGACCAAGACATGTCATTTAAATCCCATATTAAACAGGTTTCCAGAGTTTCCTTTTTTCACCTCCGGAATATCGCCAAAATTAGAAACATTCTGTCCAGGAGTGATGCTGAAAAACTGGTCCATGCATTTGTTACTTCAAGGCTGGACTATTGTAATTCTTTACTATCAGGAATTCCACAAAATGCAGTTCAAAGCCTTCAGCTGATCCAAAATGCTGCAGCAAGAGTTCTGATGAAAATCAACAAGAGGGATCATATTTCTCCAATTTTAGCTTCCCTTCATTGGCTTCCTGTTAAATCAAGAATAGAATTTAAAATTCTTCTTCTAACGTATAAAGCCCTTCATAATCAAACTCCATCATATATCAGAGCTCTGATTACCCCGTATGTTCCTAACAGAGCACTTCGCTCTCAGACCGCAGGTCTGCTGATGGTTCCTAGAGTCTCTAAAAGTAGAATGGGAGGCAGATCCTTTAGCTATCAGGCTCCTCTCCTGTGGAACCAACTCCCAGTTTTGGTCCGTGAGGCAGACACCCTGTCTACTTTTAAGACTAGGCTTAAAACTTTTCTTTTTGACAAAAATTATAACTAGTGACTCATGTTGCTCTCAGCCACCTTTATAGTTTTACTGCTATAGGCTTAGGTTACTGGAGTATATCAGGATCTAATTTTCTCACTATATTGAGTTCTACTGTTCTTCAATTATGCATTATGTGTTGTCATTTCTGCTTTAACTTTCTGTTCTCTCTCTTTTCTCTTCATAGTAGGTACACCTGGTCTGGCGTTCTGTTAACTGTGACATCATCCAGAGAAGACGGCTCACCCACTACTACCATCTAATGTAGAACAGATTACTAGATCAATGTGTGCTTCTGTGCTTTTTTGTCTCTCTTGTTGTGTCTGTTCTGTCTTCTGTAACCCCAGTCGGTCGAGGCAGATGACCGTTCATACTGAGCCCGGTTCTGCCGGAGGTTTTTTTTCCCGTTAATGGGTGGTTTTTCTTCCCACTGTCGCTTCATGCTTGCTCAGTATGAGGGATTGCAGCAAAGCCATGTACAATGCAGATGACTCTTCCTGTGGCTCTACGGTTCCCCAGGAGTGAATGCTGCTTGTCGGGACTTTGATGCAATCAACTGGTTTCCTTATATAGGACATTTTTGACCAATCTGTATAATCTGACCCAATCTGTATAATATGATTGAACTTGACTTTGTAAAGTGCCTTGAGATGACATGTTTCATGATTTGGCGCTATATAAATAAAATTGAATTGAATTGAATTGAATTAATGTGATATTTGAAAAAAGAAAGTGACACAACATAAATAAATAAATAAATAAATTATAAGATTACTGTATATAAGTGAACACTTAATACCTGGGACCCAGCACCTGTGGGAGATGTGAAAGTGCACTAGTTTAGGTGAAGATTATCCAGAAATAGCTTGATAGTGATTGTGGAGAACCAAAGAGCCACCTTCCCCGAGCACAGAGGCAGGCGTCAGGGGACCCGTAGCCCCGGACTCCCAAAGGGGCCCCTAAAGCAGGTCGCCCAGGAGGGGCCGACACAGGATATCTGAAACCCCCCCCCCAAGGAAGGAGCAGAGACGACCCCGAGGAAATCCCCCAGCCACCGCAACGCCGACGCCCTCAAGAGCCGCGGAGACGAGCCCGTGGGCTCCGCCGGCAGCCAGCTCCGCTGAAGTGGTCCCGGCCATGGGCCCTGAGGGCCAGAGGCCCCAGGGGCGCCCCGCCCCCGCGACGAGGGCCCCGGCCGCCCCCCGGGGGGCCAGGCCCCGCGAAGAGGCCGCCAGGAGCGGGCCGGCGCACGCCCGGGAACCCGCCCCAAACCCGAAGCCAACTAATGCGCCAGGGGGCCAAGGCGCCCGCCAACGAAGTGGAGGAGGGCAGGACGTGGGGGGATGGGCTCCGCACCTATCGGAGACTTGAGATGTTCTTGGGAGAGGGAGCGGACCACACCCATACCTGGAAAAAAAAAACTCATTCACCCCATCCCTCCCTTGTGCCCCACTCGCCACACACAAAAAAAAAAAAAAAAAAAAAAAAAAAAAAAAAAAGACGCTGTACACACATTCCCACATAACACTCACATCCAACACTGACCAAAGGGGGGAGGGTCACCCCAAATCGACTATACGACTGCTTGTGCCCGACCCCCGGCCCCGGCCCCCGACCAGACGCCCCCCGGACCGGGCCCCCCCAAGAGGGCGGGCCAACACGACCCGCACGAGCCACCCGGCCAGAGCCCCCCCCTCCCCCTAAATACCTAATAAACCCACTCCCTCCCCCCACCTTGCCCTTGCCATCCCTGCCCCCCGTCCCCTGGGGGGAGCGGAGGCATCAGCCCCAGACCTGGCAGGCCGCAGACTGCACACCGCAGCCCCCCGCCAAGACCCCGGACACAGTGGCCCGCACCTCCTCCAGGCCCCAGACTCCTTGCCTCCATCGGAGAACGGGGGTGTGCAGAAGACCCCGACCCTCCCTACGCCTGCTCAAATGTTGTGTTGTTGCATGTTGTTCTCAAGTGCGTTTAAAAACTGGGAGCGCCGAAGGGGATGCACGGCACAGCCCACCCCCCTTTCGGAAGGAAGCTGTTGCCAGCGCACCCCCTCCGTGTGACTGCCCAGAACCCTCAATGTCTAAGTGGGAGAGGAGGTGAAGGGAGCCGTCCGAGGTGAGGCCCACACAACATAAGCCCCCTCCCAGACGTCTTCCCCCCACCCCCCCCCCTACCATGGCCTATATGAGTGTGTGATGTGAAAAATGTTTGAAGTGAAAGTGTCTAAGATGCAAAATAAAATTGGGGAGAGGGGCGTCACCAGAAAGTGGCAACCTCCAGTAACGCCCCCTCCCTCATGACCTACATGTGTGGCGGCGTGATGGAGCAGGCAGAGGGAGGAGTCCGGGGATGGGGAGCAAATGACTGGGAAGCCAACCCAGGGAGCCAGCTCCCCTACTGACTCCAATAGGCACCCCCGCTCCCCGAAAGCCCCACCTAGAGAAGGGGGCCTCGCCAGCGGCACCACCGTAGCCCGGGGGCCAGGGAGAGGCCGCAGGGCCCGCCAGCCAACCACCCACCAGGACCAACACCTAAGCCCCCCCCAGCCCACCCACCAAGCCTACTTAAACTAAATAAATAAAATTAATAAATAAATAAATAAATACATAAATAAATAAATAAATAAATAAATAAATAAATAATAATAATAATAATAATAATAATAATAATAATAATAATAATAATAATAAGAGGGGGGGACCCTGGCCAGCCGGCCCGCACGAGCCACCCCAACCCCACCCCCCAGGTGAAACCCGCACCGGAAGACGACACGGACCAGGACCGGGACAGGGGGCCGGACACAAGTCCACCAGAACGTCAACCCCCCCCAACCCCCCCCCCCCCCCCCCCCCCCCCACCCGTGGATTTAATCCCTCCCCAACATTAACGTTCAAACAACTCACCATACATTCGACAGTAGACATCCAGGCTGGGTAGATCCCTACTCCCCCTCCTTTCCCCCTCCCCCCACTGGCAGAGTGCCTTTCCAATAAAGGAGAAGAGCATCTGCCCAGAGGTGTTAATGACCATGCCCCCCTACCAGCTCAACGGGCCCCGAGGCCCCCCAGCGCACCAGAGGCCCCGTGCAGGGGCGGACACCCGGGCGCGCGCCGGCCCACACCAAAAGCGGCACACCCCCCGGAACCGGAACCCCCGAGGCCCCGCCGGGGCCCGCGCCCGAGGGCGGCGCGCCCCAGGGACCCCAGACCCCCAGACCCACCCCGGCCCCACCCAGCGGCAGCACAGCTACCAGGTCAGTAACCCACGTCCGTCAACACGCAGCTCCCAAAGAGCGCCGCAAGCGGCTGCTGTAGGCCACCCGTAGGCCTCCCAAACTCCTCCCAGATGGGGGCAACAGACCCCGGAGCCGGATCCACCAGGCGCCCTACTCCAAGTGCCCCCAGGGCCCCAGGAACCCCTCCATCCAGCCACTGCGCCCTGCAGGAAGCAACCCACCGCCCCCTATTCCACTAAGTGATGGTGTTGATCAGAGGAGCCCAAAAAGACCAATCAGATGTGGAAGCAGATGCTGTCTCTAGATTAATATGATCCAACAAAAGGTCTCTATACTGATTGATACTGAGATTTTGTTTACTTTTCCAATTCATGAGGATAGTTTTCTTTGCGATGCATAAAGCAGTAAAAACCATGTAAACTATTTCTTTTTTCAGAGGACTTTCCTCAAAATTACCGAGCAGGCAAACTGATGGGGATGGTGTAATCTTACAGCTCAAGCACCTTGATAAGTCCTTACATATCTGTGTCCAGAACCTCTGGACTGGTGTGCATAACCATAACGCATGAAAATAATTATCAGGATGATTGCCTATGCAGTGTGGGCAGATATTAGATTGTGCCAGACCCATCTTGAATAATCTTTGTCCTGTGTAATGTACTCTGTGAAGGATTTTGTATTGTATTAGTTGTAAGTTGGTGTTTCTAGTCAATTTGAAAGTTCTTAGACATGTCTGAGCCCAGAAATTTTGTTCAAAGGTGCCAGATAAATCTTTTTCCCACTTCATTATAGGAAGAGATATCGAATCATCTATTTTAGTCAGTGTCCTGTATGATTTAGACAGTAGTTTGGGGGGGGTTAAATCTAAGAACTCTATTATATTAGTTGGGACTTGTAAACCACCATTAATATGCTTATATTTATTTTTAATTATAGATTTAAGTTGTTCATATTCCAAGAATTTATTTTTACTAATGCCATATTGCATATTTAGTTTAGCAAAATTGATGAACTCGGTTCCGTCAAGTAGATGTTCCAGATATTTAATACCTTTATTCTTCCAGTATGTAAAATTTATCATTTTATTATTTTGTAGGATATCAGGGTTATTCCAGATAGGTGTACGACTGCATGGGATAAGGGATGACTTTGTCATTTTGAGGAACTCCCACCATGCTGTCAGAGTAGAACTAATGTTGATATATTTGAAGCATGTATGCCGTTTTATATTTGAGCTTATAAACGGCAGATCTGAAATCATGATATTATTGCACATTTCCTGTTCTATATCTAGGAGGCAGTCCTAAGTCTAAAACTGGGTAAACAGAAGTGTTGGAATAACCAGAGCAGAATTCAGGAGCAGAGTCGGGTAACAGATCCAAGTTCGGTAACAGTCAGGCTGGATAAACAGACAGGCTTATATAGTTAAGAGACAGAACAGGGTCAGGTAACAAAGGCAGGCAATCAGATCAGAAAGGGAAACTGGTAATTCAGGGATCAGGCTGGCTCAGAATAATCGGGTCAGATCAAAAGGTAGACAAAGACAGAGAACACTGGACTAGACTCACCGAATGGCTCGGAATAATCTGGCCCTGAACCGTGGATAGAGGCAGGTATAAATAGAGGAGTGTACAGGTGACCGGAGTAGAAAACTGATTACGGGTGACAGGTGAGACTGATCAGAGGAAGGGTGGTGGCTAGAGATGGAACTGAACTGATTGGTGAGTGACTGGTGACAGGAGAGCGACAGACAAACTGATTGGGTAGTGGCTGGTGGCTGGGAGGTGAACTGAACTGACTAAATACTGGCTGGTGAAACAGGTTAAATAAAGAGAAGTTCAAAACTATAAAGGGAAGTTCAAAACTAAACCAAAACAAAACTCAAACTATGACAAGGACTCTGTTATACTCTCATTTATAATATAACTTTGGTTGGTTTTTAATGTTATATTTGTGCTGCTGAATAGGATTTTTTTTTTTTAGAAAAAGTCAAAAAGTGTTGCTTTTGTTGTGTTGTATTTGTGTTTATTCAACAGATTTTTGCCCTATTCGCACGGTATTGGGACCACATGTGATTTGTAATAATTAAGCCGTTGTATGCAGACAGATATTAACCAGCTCACGCTGTCAGGAAAAAGTAACAGCGCGAGGACTGTTGTTGTGCAGTGCGATAGACAGGATTATCCTCTCCTGTCAGGATAAGGGCTTCTATTGGAGACACAGACCTGCACTTTCAAAAATCAAGCTAAAAAACCAAAACTCACGAAATTTACCAGCAAGTCCTGACGCAGAGTTGACAGCTCTGCTTCTGTCACGCCACTGCAGTGCAACTAATTAATTACATGCAATTCATAGGCAATTCTTAGGTAAAACAAGATCCATGCAAATAGGGGATTAGACATTGTGCTGCAGGCAGAGAAAAAAAATCCGCTCCCAAGCCTAGGGCCTCAAAAAGAAGGACAAATATGCGTCTGGGGCATTAAAATCCAGAATGTCACCGGCCTTCAGCCAGACCCTACTGTAAGCCGTTAATATTGTGTTCTTTCCTTCGTTATTGCTCTTTTCCAGTTTTTGTGTACCTCTGCAAGATTTTGTAATGTATGCTATGGTTAATTGAAAATCAAAAATAATGGAAATAAAACAATAAAATAAAAAAAAAATAATGGGAAAAAAATCGAATTTAATAGCGAGCTAATATAGTTACATTGGGCATGCACAAACGTGCCGTAGTGACGTCATGACCGTATTTCTACATCACATCCGGTAATGAAGCGCAGTAGGAACGCCCACACAGCGCTGCAGTTATGCCTTACAGCAAAAACCCGTTACGGCAAAGACTAGTTCACCCCAAGGATCTGGTTCCCCAGCACCAACAGAGTAATTTTGTCCGTCCGTCCGTCCGTTGTCTTCCGCTTATCCGGGGTCGGGTCGCGGGGGTAGCAGCTTCAGTAGGGAGGCCCAGACGTCCCTCTCCCCAGCCACTTGGGCCAGCTCCTCAGGAGGAATCCCAAGGCGTTCCCAGGCCAGCCGGGAGACATAGTCCCTCCAGCGTGTCCTGGGTCTTCCCCTGGGTCTCCTCCCGGTGGGACGTGCCCGGAACACCTCACCAGGGAGGCGTCCAGGAGGCATCCTGACCAGATGCCCGAGCCACCTCAACTGTAATTTTGTGTATGCTGTTAATTGTCAGGAGGAGAACGATCAGAGTAAACAAAGCAGCTGCTGGCTAAAAGGATGGCTCCACGTAGAAGAGCAACATCATCAGGCCAAGATTCTGCAGTTTACACTCACCTGCAGACCAGCGGTCAGTCTTTCAGGGATGAAGATGTTCTCATCCTGGATAGGGAAGAACGTTGGTTTGAGAGAAGAGTAAAGGAAGTCATTTTTGTGAAGAGACACCGCCTGTTGTTGAACAGGGGAGAGGACTCTGGGTCCAGTTGTCCCCTTCTTACAATGCTGTTATTGTGAGCTTGTCTCAGCCTTCTGGGAACAACAAGCATCATCAGAGTACTAACGATGGGTTGTTCAGCTGATGGTCCTGTTTTGCATGTGAGCAAGAAGTTTTGATTGGGTCTATCGCCCCCTGCTGAGGAACTGTGGTAATAACAGCGGTGTGATTTTAACATATTAAGATGGACCACAGTCTCCCCTCAGGGGGCGATTAATCTCACACTTTCTAAGTTTATTAGTTGTGGATTTGTTGCTTCTGAAGCATTTACCTGATGAGAGAGGGGCATCAAGTGCATTGCCTGGGTGGGTGGGATCAGTGGAGATGCATCAGGCCCCTCTTTGGACTCGTTCTGCATAAAATGAATCCAAATCCTCTAGACGGCATCCCACAATCCCATGTGCTGTTCTCACAACCTGTGCTAAATCCCTCATCTCCTGTATTGTGCAGCTCCCATTCCATACAGTTATGCTGAGACATAAAACACATTCTATGGTTACTCTATAGATGCTTTATTTTTATTTATTCTTTTGCAGTTTACTGAAGAGTCCAGTTCTTTTAGGTTTCCTGAGGAAGAATAGCATTGTTGGGCCTTCTTCAATATGTGGGAGGTGTTCACTATCCAGGAGAGTTTGGAGGAGATGTGAATGCCCAGAACCCTAATACTGCCCACGCGCTCCTCCACCTCCCCCTGTCTGTAGAGAGGAGCGTGTTCAGTCCTCCTGAACCTCCTGTAATCTATTATTACCTTCTTGATCTTGCTCGTGTTCAGGATCAGGTTGTTCCTGGAGTACCACTGGGTCAGATTGCTGACCTCATCTCTGTAGTTGGTCTCATTACTGTTGGAGATGAGACCAACCACAGCGGTGCCATCTGCAAATTTATCTTTTCTGTTTGTGGGGAGGACAGCAGAACAGTCCTGGGTGAAGAGAGTGAAGACAGCAGGGCTGAGGACACAACCCTGAGGTGTTCCTGTGTTGAGGATCAGTGGAGCAGATGTTCCCTATCTTCACCATCTGGGGTCTGTTGGTGAGGAAGTCACTGATCCAGGAGCAGAGCAAAGTGGATAATCCATGTTTTAGAGCTTCAGAGCCAACATGTCTGGGAGCACGGTGTTAAAATGCTGAGCTGAAGTCCATGAAGAGCATCCTCACATGGTGTTGAGCTGCTGCAAATGGGTCAGAGCTGAGTGAAGTGCAAACAATACAGAGTCCTCTCTGGAGCGATTCTTCCTGTAGGCAAACTGCAGGCTGTCCAGCCCAGCAGGGATGGCATCGTTGAAGGACTTTAGGAGGATCCTCTGGAAGAACTTCATGATGGGGGTCAGAGCAACAGGACGTTAATCATTGAGGCAGGTGATGGTCGATTCTGACAATGGACCTACCTGCTTCTGAGCCTGAGACCCGTTGACCTGGTGGTTTCTATTTAGAAGCAGCTCTACACTCATCTTTTTAAAGTCACTGAATTTTAATTATAATAATTACTGTATCAGTGCGTCTTTTAGTAGTTTCATCTTGCTGTGAACCTCTTTGTATAACCTACAATATATACAAATTAATAATAAATACAATGCCTACTGTAGTAACAACTTTGCATGAAAACTCCAGAACAGAGCAAGTTTCTGATAGTAGCAAGTTAATTCTGCTGACCCCTAGTAGTAAGATTAAAATTTGTCCACTTTACTTTTTCTTTAGTAAACCATATATCTGTGTTAAAAAAGTAAACATCTTTGGTAACAAGCTTTGCTGAAAGGTTCTGAACTATTTGCTGTAAAAATTCTGAAATCCTTTCAGATAAATCCAGAAAATCTCAGATCTAAAAATGTGGAGAGCAGGAGGTCAAAGATCAGATCCAGTTTGTTCAAAAGCACAGCTCACTACCTTGAACCAGTAACTGGCTAAGATCAGTAGAGGTGGGTGGATCGATCCTAGGATAAATACTATCGATACCAACACCGTAAATCAGAGTGGTCATCTTCAGCAGCAGTTCATGTTAACTTTCAAAGATATTATCTATCATATGTTACTGGAGCCCACAGAGAAAATGTAATTAAGACCTTGAAAGAACCCAGTACATATATCCTATTAAAAAGTGTTATTTAAGATAACATTAGCTAATCCTTTATTCGTCCCACAACGGGGAAAATTATAGGATTAAAGCAACAGGCAGGAGCACACAACACAGACAAAATTACATAAGGATTGAAAGATATAAGAGGTGGATTAGGAAAAAAAACACTGAACATAACATTATTAATATTATTATTTAATTGTAATAATAAAATAAAAATCACGAAACCCCGAAAGGTCAACAGTTTCTGGATACATCAAGCTTAAATGTTAAAAGTATCGGTATCGGATCGATATCGCCGATACTGCCCCTGTATTTACTTGATATCGGATCAATTAAAAACTCCCGGTATCGCACACCTCTAAAGATCAGATGATATTAGTTAGTTTCTACTTTGCTGGCAGAAAGTTGTATTTTACATAATGATGATGAGTTTATGTACAATAAAATATAAAATACTTTGGATTATTTTAGTTCTGTTCATAAATTAACCAGTTACTGAATATTGATGTTGAATCTCTTTGTTTCACTATTTACAGTCCACATATATAACAAAGCTCTATCATATAACTCACTAACTGTACATTTCTGCTCAGATTGTATTTACACTCATTAAATGCAACAGCAAACGGTGCAGCACCAGCTATAAATGAATGTGTTAGTATCACTGACACTTAAACTCAACGGTCCACTTCCTGGAAAATGGTTCAATAAGGTGTGAAGAGATGTTTTATTTCCTTATGTGGTTCATTTTGTCTTAGCGATGCTGCTGCAGAGACTGCAGGGGTCGATGTTCACCTCCGTCTTATTTTTAGTCCTGACAGCAGAATAAGTCACAGAGTCTTTTTTCTGTTTGACCTGCAGCACAGAAACCACAAACTGTTTCAGTTCCATTTGAAAGACTTTCCACTTTCATCTATGTTATCATTTAACACGTTTCCAAACCTTGTGCATAATGGAGCTGTTCAGTCCGGCCCCATTCACATGGTTTTATGGTTTAAAAATAACGCTCCTCTGAGTAATTAGGGAGAAATTGAGATCAGATTATGATACATTTAACAAAGTTTAGTGAAAAGATGAATTCATTTAATCGTCTACCTGAAGCTTAGATTCAATTTTATCCTTCATTAATATTAAAACATTAAACAAGCAAATTAAAATGGGACTGTTATAAAACTGCTTATTGGGTCACTTACCTTTATCTTATTAGACATTCTGTCCTTAAAATGGTCAACAGTGGCATAGGTCACAATGGAATACACCTCATCCTGGGGAAAATGGACAGTAAACCTTTATTTACTGTTATAATAGAGATAATCTGCATCTTTCTAACCACATCAGCTCTTCTGTCTTATTCTATTCTGCTGGATTTGTCTTACTGCTTCCTTTATTTTATTTACCCAGTAATGTCTCATTGAGAAACATGATGTCTCCTGCCAAGGAGTCCACAGAGCAACATGATGGAGAGATTGTTGCCGTGCCAACAGCTCATGCTGGGCAGCTTCTTGTCATACGGCCCCAATGAGGAGCTGCTGAAACTGCAGGACTTTGTCCAGGAAGTTTGGTCTACTTTAAAAGTGCAGCATGAAAGTGAGCCACACTAACCAACAGAAGGTTTCTTTTTTCTCTCTGCTTTCACGCTATAAAATTAAGTTCCCTGGATTATTAGTTTGCAAAGACCCTCGAAAAGAGCAAAACACTTTTGAAACAAATGTATTATTGGATAGCTGAGAGTAAAGCAGAGAAGTTTGCAAAGTGTCATGACTGCAGAAATTGTATAAGGACAAATATCTTATTCCATCAGTCAAGCACAGTAGTGGGGGACTGATAATTTAGGATTTTAGAGATGTCCTCAAAGAACACTGAACAGTTTACAGCTATTGAGCCAAACTTTAACTCTTCTGTGTACCAAATTTTCCTAAACTCAAATGTGAAGCCATCTGCCTGAAGCTCTAGCTAGAGCTAAACTGGGTAATGTGAGTTTATCGCTCCATGGAGGACATGGAATGACCCCAGTTCCTGCAAACACTCAACAGAAGGTAAGTAGTTTAAATAGAAAACAAAATGATAACACATAAACTAATTATTTAACAAACTGTCTATAGGAGAACAAAGCAATCTGGTCTGCAAATGTACAACTCTGAGGACATTTAAAACTGTTACCTTTGCTTTTAAAACGCCTCAATAGACAGAAATCAGGGATAGAGGGATGGAGAAGGCTTTGGACTAAAAGCCCAGCTAGGTAATTGAACCAGAGACCTGTCCTGTCAAAGACTCTCAGCCTCAGTAAACAGGTGTGTCTGGTTAATCTAAAGAGCTACGCACCAAACATAACATTTCTCACTGAGACTAAAACTTGATTCATTTAATGTGGTAAGTCAAGAACATAACAGCTGCTGTATTTTACTGAATTATCAAAATCAACATGTGCTTCTGTCATAAACTACAAAATGGCTGCTGATCAAAACTGTGATAGTTTTTTAATTCTCTGATAAGTTTAGAAAAGAGGAAGTAACTGTTCATTTCCTGTAACTTTGCACTTCATGACTGCAAAGACGATAAAAAACCGTCAGACCTGCTTTTAGCAGAACAGATCCACAGAGGTTCTGCAGCCACAGCCCTCCATGCTGCACTGTCCCATCTGGATTATCAGGGGAGAAATGTGCAGCTGCTTTCTGTGGACTATAGCTCTGCATTTAATACCATCCTTCCCCACAGACTAGTGTACAAACTGGTTAACCTGGAGCTCCCTCCTGCTACCTGGATGTGGATCTGGACTTCCTATCAGAACTTAGTCAGAGAGGGAAAATATACTCATAAATTAATTAATTTAATCTTCTACCTGAAGCTTAGTATAAATTGTTTCCTTCATTGATATTACAACATTAAACAAGAAAATTAAAATGGGACTGTTATAAAACTGCTTACTGGGTCTCTTACCTTTATCTTATTAGACATTCTGTCCTTAAAATGGTCAACAGTGGCATAGGTCACAATGGAATACACCTCATCCTGGGGAAAATGGACAGTAAACCTTTATTTACTGTTATAATAGAGACAATCTGCATCTTTCTAACCACATCAATTCTTCTGTCTTAAACATCCAGAGCCCTAAATGTCAGCACCTGCTCCCCACAGAGCTGTGTGCTGACCCCCTGCTTTACATCCTCTAAACTCATGACTGTTCCCTCACCCACCACAGTAATGACGTTGGCAGGTTTGCATACGACTTCACCGTGGTGGGGCTCATCTCGATAATCTTTTCAGCAGTTCTGAAAAGATTATCGGCTTTCCTCTCCAAACACTGCAAAAATGACACTGTTTCTGTTGCCTCAAAAAGCAAATGGCGTCATCAAGGACATCTCACATCCTGGTTAGGCTCTGTTTGAACTGTTGCCTTCAGAAAAACGCTACAGAGCATGAAAAACAAGAACCAACCGTTTCAAGAACAGCTTTTACCCAACAGCAATAACCACCATCAATGCTGATGAACACATCTGGTATGCAATATGCTCACAGGGAATGATGGAATATATGTGAGGAATGATTATTTGTAATTTTCATGTTTTTTTAAGTGTGGGGTACAGACTGGTTGGCAATTTTTTAATCTTATTGTACTTGTTACAAATGATAGCAAAACTATAATCTATTCTATTTGTTTTAAACTTAGTCCCAATTTTCAAACTATTCTTAAAAATATGAAGAATAATTTGATGGTTTTCCTTTGGGGTCTATTAACTATAGGTAATATGTTTGAGCGAGCCAATACTCACATGATGATGACTCTCATGGGCTGAATCTGGATCTTCTAGATAAAAAGAAACCAAATCATTATAATTATTTCCATCAACATTATTTAATGATCATAATCAACTTCTGTTTTTTTTAACCACTATCAGATGAACTACACTGTGGTTGCTACGGAAACAGCTCTTCCTTATTCTGAGAAAAGTTATTTACAGCAGAAAGATCAATGAGATAAAAATGAACATGAACACAGCTCTGTTTAGAGAAATGAACATAGAGGATGGGCAGTTTATTATAACTAACAAACACAAGTATTTAAACAGTCAGAAGTACTTGACTGTTTTAGAAATACACAGCAGTCAAAATAAAAATAGATGAATAAATAAATAAATAAATGAAAACTAAAAAAGAGCCAGAGCAACCTGGCCAGCATCTGTGAAGGTTAGTTGCCTTTATTGGACATTTCTAAAATAATGTCACATTTGTCCAGAAACATCACGGTTTCCTGGATAGTCGAACAAGAATAATGCAAACTAGAATGGCAACAACTGCAATACCAATAATTCTAGAAGATGACAATGACCCAGGAGCTTTATTTTAACCTACTTCACTCTAAAAACCCAGCGTAGAACAGCTTAAACATTGGTTCAAATGCAGAGGCCTCAAAATGAGCGAAAAGAAAGCAGTATTATCATTTTGCTGCTCACTTGTTGAGCGGCAGAAATAACAAGATAAAAACAGAAAAATGCATTTTGTTAGAAAAAAGCAAGGCCTTAAAATGTGACTTCATGTTCACAAAGAAACCCAAGAAGCTGCAACAACTGACTCACGAAAGTTGCAAGTGACTTTAGGGACAAACAAATGGTGAACAACTCAGATCTTTACATAAATAGAATATAATCAAGGAGGATTAAATAATTAATAAAACGACTAAGTAGTGAAATGACTGACTCCGGATTGGTTCTTTTAGACCTACTGTTCATTACATGTGAAGTATGTTCTACTGAACAAATACGTTAGTAAGGCTGGATCTCTGATAGAAATTCTGGTCCTGGACCCAAGGGCCTAATCCGACTTGGGAACCATGTAAGGGCTGCGAAACTAGTAGCGTCAATGGAGTCTGTGCCTTACATATTTTAGAACATATGGTAGGAGAAAAAGTGGGTGAGAGGACACTTTTATTTTAAATCTGGTGATTATTTCAGGACAGTTTCTACATAAGGGGAGAAATGGACCAACAGCCCACCAATAGACAAATAAATCTTTGTGGGCTCATGAACACAAACCTAGTGTCTGACAGTTTTTTTGTCTTTTAGTTTTGCTGATCTTATACTAGTTTTGGTTCTGGTGAGTTTCAATGAGGTTCTGATTCAGCTAGCAGGATGATGCTCCGTATACCTTTGGTTTTGGGTAGCTGCTCTCTGCACTCTGTTGTCTATCTGCACTTTTTGAAAAATGTATCACTGTAATTATCCAGTTAAAGGTTGCAGCTGATTATCTTCTTGGACACAGCCCAGACTCTATGATTAAAGAATTATCTGTAGCTTCAGCAATGGATTCAACAAAGAGCCCAATCATAAGAAGCTGTTCTAAACCACATCAGCTGCCCATACTGAGAGGTCTTTTTCACCCTCCATCCTCTAAAGATGTTTTTAGTGTAATGTTGGTCCAATGGTAACTGTTGCTGTGCTGCAGCTTGAACAGATCCTGACTTTGACTTCCACTTGCACTGGACCCCCCCCTGAAACCTGGCTGGCCCTCCCATATGAGCCAACCAGATGGGTGGGGCCAATCTAACCCCCAAGAAGGGTTGAAGAAGATGAGAAAGAGAGAATGGAGTCTAAAAGAAATATTAGGAACAAATGAGGATAGGAGGAAAACAGTAATTTAGATAAAGCATTGTTTTTATTTTTCCAAAATACAAAACTAAAACATAAAATATAGTAGGTGGATGCAATAGTTAAACACTGATGTGCAGCAAATCTAGTACCTGTTGTGGTGCTGTGATCCTTTTTAACTCTGGTTTTCCTGGGTTTGATAAAAACAGCAGCAAGAACCACCAGCAGCAGGAGAACACAGATCACTGCTCCAAGGATGATGATGGTTCTGTTGGCAGGAACTCCTGTTAATAGACAGAGAACATGACAGAGAACATGACAGAGAACATGCAATGCAGAAGGTATAACAAATCTGAATGAAAACAAAAATATTGACATATATCACTCGACTTCAAGAAACAAATTATTTTTAGGCTTATAACCAGCAGATGTTCAGTGAATATATTGCAGACTAAAAGCTTACAGGAAGTAAGAAAGATGTAAGAAGTAAGAAGGCTACAAGTTTATTTAAGGAACCTTTACTACTACAAAATAAATATCACTCTATGAAAGTAATATAATTAATTGTTTTATCTATTAAAAAAACAACAGATCTGGTTCCAGTCCAGGCGTCACTCAGATGATAACAACACATCATGATCTAAACAGCCAACTCCATGCAGGGACTTCAGGGTTAAGAAGGACTGATATCAGCAGGTATAAAAGTCAATGAGTTTAGATTACTCACTGCTCATCATGTTTAAATACACATCTGTGTCAAAGCGTCCTCCATCCCAAAGCTGACAGGTGTAACGTCCAGCATCCTCAGCAGTGATGTTGTTGATGATCAGAGAGCAGTTATTGTCCAACCTCAGCCTGGCAGCTCGAGCTGAACTCTGAACTTTTCCTCCATGAACTTCATGTTGACGCTCCATGTTTTCAGCTCTCGTATAAAACCAGTCAACAGCGGAGCATGAGAGAGATGATGAAGGTCTTTTACAGGACAGAACAGCATCATCTCCAGCTCTGTGGTAGATATGGCACTGCATGAAAAGTGAGATTTTCGTCCCCGTAAACTACCGCAGATCTCCCTAATTTTCAGCAGTTAACGACAATTTGCAACCCGTGCTTGTCGCCGTTTTCAGTGCCACAAATTGTCGGAACCGGACTCTGACGTATGTGGAGTGCGATCAGCTGTACTAATGGCCCTAATTAGCATATGAATGCAGCGAACCCGCGCGGCTGGCCAGGTCTGGCTTGAATAACCTACTCAGTATTGGCTGAAACCACTATTTTTAAATAGGTAAAATCGCTCCTGATTGGCAGCAAAACCACACGTGGCCAGGGCAGGCCAGAATGTTCTTACTCAGTATTGGCTGAAACCATTATTTTCAAACTAGTAAAATCACTCGTGATTGGTTGGTTTGTTTATTTTTTTATATATATATATATATATATATATATATATATATATATATATATATATATATATATATATATATATATATATATATATATATACATGTTATCTTATGTAGGCTACTACACTATCAGGCTACCTTCAAGGACATGAATGAATTTATACAGGAAATTAACATTTGCCAGGAAGATGTTTATGCAAAGAAAGAGCTTTATTAAAAACACACACACACACACAACTATATACAAAGCGAGGATCTTCCCACACATGCGTATCCAAAAAACTACAACTCCGTGAACTGTCCGTGCGCCTCCTCGGGGTTGTAGGTAACTGCTGGCGGCGTTCTTTCCGAGGCAGGTCCGATGTGCAGACGCCTGCTGTGCATGGCTTTGTACTTCGGCGTCGCCTCTAACCGGGACTGCAGCTTCACACAGAGTTCAGAGAGATCCGGCCTACGAAATGACGGCGGTACAATCCATCCAGAGACCCCGCCAACGACGCCATCTTCCTCGTCAGACATGAGGTCGACGGTGGCGGACATCCAGAGTTCCACTTCCTCATCAGCTAGCACGCTCTGCCTCGATTCCTGCAGCTGTAAAAAACAAAACAATGAATCAGTATTATGCGATGGGATGCACTGCGTATGGACACAACACATCTATCAATGCACCTGAAAAATAGTCACCAAATAAAGTCTTACCCTCTTTCTTCTCGCTCGACTCCGAGCTGAATTCTTGGCAGCTTCCGCCCGCATTGAGTTCTCTGGCTGCGTATATCTGAAGCTCCTGCGTACCGTCTCGTAATACGTCTTACAGGTGGCTGGAAAACAAATAAATGAGAGTGGTATGAATAAAAGCCAAACGCAAGTCACATTAACATTAAAAACAAGGGAGAAACAGTAAAACAAGTCCCTTACACACAATGTCGTCTTTATCAATATAGTGTAAATCGAGGCTTGCAGTTATTGCTCCGAGCAGATAGGAGGTAACTGCCTCATTATGAGGCGTGCTTAGTCTGTGAAAACAAAATGTACAGTTATGATCGGTATCTATCCGTATCTATTTCCTTTTATCGCAGAATGAAAGCATATTCTTTAAATCTTACCCTTGCGCCGGTTCATAGCGCCTGCAATTTGTCTCCGAGTTGTGAAGACGGCGTACTGTAAATCACAAAAAATACACCCTTAGCTTTGGGTTATGGCTAGGCTACTTTTAGCTTAGCTAGCAGTCAAATATATTCTTACCGCAAGCTTTTGTGCATCCGTCTTCTCTTCTTGGAGTTAGTCTCTCCAGCACAGTTCTTCGACTGCAGAGCCGCCATCTTGTCCTCTATGGACAGCAACCTGGAGTTTACCGAATTCTGCAGTTGAGTGAACCTCTCATTCATGTCGGCAGTATGTTGAGTAAGCTGACGAGACAGTCCACTGATAGCAATCAGCAGTTTCTTCTCGTCAGTCTGCGGACTGGCTGAAAGTTGTGGATCGCGTCCTAGAGGAGTTGAACGCGAGACGTTGTCCGGCATACCAGTAAAATCCAAACACAGTAAAGTCGTCGTCGTCGTCTTCTTCTTCTTCTTCTTTTTCTTCTTTAGGATTTAACGACAGCTTGCATCCATAGTTGTTGCATTACTGCCATCTATTGGATCCTAATATATATCCTTCAAATCCTTATGATCCCAGAATAAAAAAAAAAACGAAAAATCTTTGTACATCCCTTTTCTATACTTAATAATGCAGATAATGAATCACTACAAATTATTATTTTATTACTGTGAATGCAGTAGGCATTCACAGTTCTTGAGATCCTGTTTCTCTTTATTCTTTATCAGTGAGAATGCTATACAGCATTCTCACTTATTGTTTTCCTGTTTTTCTTTATCAGTGAGAATGCTATACAGCATTCTCACTTATTGTTTTCCTGTTTTTCTTTATTATTACTATTATTATTCCGTCGGCGTGTAACTACTCCCACATACTTCAACCAATTTCAACAATTTTGGTGTCAAAACGTTCGGCTCGTTCCTGGCATGCCTGCTATGACTCATGGTTATGCTAACCTTTACACTTTTTAAAATATTTCACTTTTTGTGCGTTTTTTTGGCTGTTCCCATTGAAATCAATGCAAATTCCTTCAACTTCTTCAAATTCCTTTAAATCCTTCAAATTCCTTCAAATTCTTCACATTCTTCAAATTCTTCAAATACTTCAAATTCTTCAAATTCTTCAAATACTTCAAATTCTTCAAATTTTTCAAATATTTCTGTTTAGTACAATGGTTAAGATGCTTGCCTTTCACTCTGAGGGGCCAGGTTCGAATCCCCACTAGAACAAAAAAACATTTTTTTAACCAATTTCAACAATTTTGGTGTCAAAACGTTCAGCTCGTTCCTGGCATGCCTGCTATGACTCATGGTTATGCTAACTTTTATACTTTTTAAAATATTTCACTTTTTTGTGCGTTTTTGGTTGCTCCCATTGAAATCAATGCAAATTCCTTCAACTTCTTCTAAGTCCTTTAAATCCTTCAAATCCTTCAAATTCCTTCAAATTCTTCACATTCTTCATATTCTTCAAATACTTCAAATTCTTCAAATATTTCCCCTTTTTCCTTGTTGTTCAGACTGTTCAGGTAGTCCAAACTGTTTGAAGGCTTCAGATGTTGGCTATATTTGTATGTGTACTGTTTAGTACAATGGTTAAGACATTTGCCTTTCACTTTGAGGGGCCAGGTTCGAATCCCTGTTAAGACAATGATTTTTTTTCCCAACCAATTTCAACAATTGTGGTATCAAAATGTCCGGCTCGTTTCTGGCATGACTGCTATATCTCATGGTTATGCTAACTTTTACACTTTTAAAAATATTTCACTTTTTGTGCGTTTTTGGTTGCTCCAATTGTAAATCAATGCAAATTGCTTCAAATTCCTTCAAATGCTTCACATTCTTCAAATTCTTCCAATTCTTCTAATTGTTCTTAATCTTAAAATTCTTAAAATTTCTTAAAATTTTTCAAATTCTTCAAATTCTTCACATTTTTCAAATTCCTTCAAATTTTTTCAAATTCTTCAAATCTGATTTCAATGTTTTCTGCATCTTCTGCTCAATCATTCTGCAGATTAGCATTCTCACTCGCTGTTACGCAGGAACAGCTTTTTCTAGTTATTATTATTATTATTCCGTCGGCGTGTAACTACTCCCACATACTTCAACCAATTTCAACAATTTTGGTGTCAAAACGTTCGGCTCGTTCCTGGCATGCCTGCTATGACTCATGGTTATGCTAACCTTTACACTTTTTAAAATATTTCACTTTTTGTGCGTTTTTTTTGGCTGTTCCCATTGAAATCAATGCAAATTCCTTCAACTTCTTCAAATTCCTTTAAATCCTTCAAATTCCTTCAAATTCTTCACATTCTTCAAATTCTTCAAATACTTCAAATTCTTCAAATTCTTCAAATACTTCAAATTCTTCAAATTTTTCAAATATTTCTCGTTGTTCAAACTGTTCAGGTAGTCCAAACTGTTTGAAGGCTCGCTCAATTTTCAACCTATCCACATAAATTATACATCAAAACGTAGGAATTTTTGTCTGTAATCAGGAAATGTAACCCTCAGTGGTGTAGCATTTATAGATTTTTCGCAAATCACCTCAGAGCGACACAAACCCGAAACCTCCCCCATTCATTTCCTATGGAGCGGTTTTGAAAAATGACGTCTGAAAATCCAAAACATCACACGTTTTCGCATCGTCGCTACTCCTAAACCGTTTGATGTACAGGCATGAGACTTTCACACATGAATGTCCCAACCCTTCTGGCACTCACAAAAAAGGAATTTTGTGGATAACTGTTACGGTTTTTCCGCAGGAACAATTTGTTCGGGAGTAGCGAATGTGCAAAATCCTGAAGACGCTTTGGACCTCCATCACCCCAAATGATCCACTTTTTTACATCGTCGCTGTGCCTACACCGATTTTTGTACAAACATAAAAATGAGCAACATAGTCCTCAAAAGCCTGCTGATACTCTCAGTGAAAGAATTAATTTGATATCTCTTATACTTTTTCAGCTAGAGCGATTTGTTCGGGACCGTTTTTAGAGGATTTTGGAAATTTCTTAAAAATTTCCTTTATATCATAATTTTTTACGCCTTTATTAAAATATTTCCAGCAAAAACCGATACCAAGGCTTCTTCCCCTATCCGTTAAGAAAGAAACGCAGAAAAGATTACGTCTCTACCATTTACGGATCAGGAGATATGGAGCGTTGTGCGAGGCAAAGTTCTCCATTATAACCCAATGGGACATATTGTGAGCAAAGTGTCTGCACTTCGGTAGACTGGCCGCTGCAGGTGTGTCAGTGAGTTTCCATGACGACGGAACTCTGAGGGCCAGAGGGAGAGGCTCAATTGAGATAGAATGGCAACTTTCGACGCCCGCTGCAGCGGCTGTGATTAATGTAGGAATCTGAAATTCGCACAGTCACTTCCTCTTGACATTTTAAAATTTTCACGTGACTTTCAGCTATGTGTCATTTTTCTGTCCCATTTTGGATTTCACATGCTTTCCTATTGGGCCTTTGCTTCCAACAGGACCTGGCATGATGCCCAGACACGACCCAATTGGCCAATACAGCACCACCCACCTGTGGGAAATGGCGCTACTGACCATTTTGGTCAAATATTGAGTTCTGGGCCCAGATGTGGTGAGGCTGAGTTGCTAAAGGAGGCCAATCTGACCCATGAACTTTGGTGACGTTTGGCGACATTAAGTATTGGCACCCCTATTTGAGGCACTTCCCAGTACAGGATTTGGACCAAACTGACAGAGTACAATCACCCGATGATCCTGAGCACAACCATGTTAGCGGCTAATGGTTAGCATGTTGCTAATTGGAAGTAGCTCTAGGAAGCTCGGACAAACTTCTGCTTTACAGAGTCTGTACCTCCTTTATACAGAATGCTCCACAATAAGTTTGGGCCTCGTCATGTAAAGCATCTCCAAGTTAGGAGGTGTCAAACATCCAATGCTTTTTCAATGGGGGGCAAAACCCCTTATACTCCCTAGAAATGCAGGCCCACAATATGGCTACAGTATATTCAAGTTTGAAATTCTACTTCTGCTTTGTTAAACGATTCAGTGTTTAGAATGAGTTAGGAAATGTTTGGTGCCTTTCCCTCAGTTTTTTCTTCTTCTAATCATTCAGCTATTGTTCTTTCATGTTCAAATCCTTCAACTCTTTCAAATTCTTCTACTTTTTGAACTTCTTCAACTTTTTCAACTTCTTCAATGCTTTTCAGCTATTTTTTCTCTTCTTCAAAGATCTTCTGCATCTTTTGCTTAATCATTCAGCTATCTGCATTCACAGTGCATTTTCGCAGGAAATGCAAATTTTTCTAGTTACTGTGAATGCAGTAGGCATTCACAGTTCTTGAGATCCTGTTTCTCTTTATTACTGTGAATGCAGTAGGCATTCACAGTTCTTGAGATCCTGTTTCTCTTTATTCTTTATTATTATTATTCCTGTTTATTCTTCCAAATGCGTTTTTACTGTTTAAACTTTGCTTCGCTTCTCCTCCTACAATTTTTCTCCGATTTCAACCATTCAACTTTTAAACTATTCAGCTTCTTCTGGAATGGATGGCTATGTCTTTTTGTACTTTTAACTCTTCAACTTTTTAAAATATTCAGCTTTTTCTGCAAATTTTCAGCTTTTTTTCTCCCATAGGAAATGAATGTAATTCACTAAAATTCCGCTCATTTCAGCTGCTTTTTGACAGCTTACTGCTTCAGCCTACTTTCAGCTAGAAACGTCATTCAACTTTTAAAATGTAGTGATATCTTTCAGCTATTATGGCCTATTTCAGCTTTTTCATATCTTTTACCATTTTCATATAGTACCTCCTTAAAATAATTTTGGCTTTTCAAGAAATTCTGCAAATAACATGCGTTGCTATGGTCGTCAAGGAGGCAGTTATAGAGTGCGCACTCTAGAAATTCAACAAATTCTTCTTCTCCGAACAACTTCTTCTCACTTGCTCAATTTTCAACCTATCCACATAAATTATACATCAAAACGTAGGAATTTTTGTCTGCATTCAGGAAATGTAACCGTCATTGGTGTAGCATTTATAGATTTTTCGCAAATCACCTCAGAGCGACACAAACCCGAAACCTCCCCCATTCATTTCCTATGGAGCGGTTTTGAAAAATGACGTCTGAAAATCCAAAACATCACACGTTTTCGCATCGTCGCTACTCCTAAACCGTTTGATGTACAGGCATGAGACTTTCACATATGAATGTCCCAACCCTTCTGGCACTCACAAAAAAGGAATTTTGTGGATAACTGTTACGGTTTTTCCGCAGGAACAATTTGTTCGGGAGTAGCGAATGTGCAAAATCCTGAAAATGCTTTAGAGCTGCATTGTTCCACATGATCCACTTTTTTACATCGTCGCTGTGCCTACACCCATTTTTGTACAAACATAAAAATGAGCAACATAGTCCTCAAAAGGCTGCTGATACTCACAGTGAAATAATTGTTTTGATATCTCTTATACTTTTTCAGCTAGAGCGATTTGTTCGGGACTGTTTTTAGAGGATTTTGCAAATTCCTTTAAAAAACCCTTTAGATCATAATTTTTTACGCCTTTATTAAACTTTTTCCAGCAAAAACCCATAGCTTTTCTTCTTCCCCTATCCGTTACGAACTAAACGCAGAAAAAATTACGTCTCTACCATTTAGGGATCAGGAGATATGAAGCGTTGTTCGGGGCAAAGTTCTCCATTATAATCCAATGGGACTTATTGTGAGCAAAGTCTCTGCACTTCGGTGAGCTGGCCGCTGCAGGTGTGTCAGTGAGTTTCCATGACGACGGAACTCTGAGGGCCAGAGGGAGAGGATCAATTGAGATAGAATGGCAACTTTCGACGCTCACCGCAGTTGCTGTGATTAATGTAGGAATCTGAAATTCGCACAGTCACTTCCTCTTGACATTTTAAAATTTTCAAGTGACTTTCAGGTATGTGTCATTTTTCTGTCCCATTTTGGATTTCACATGCTTTCCTATTGGGCCTTTGCTTCCAACAGGACCTGGCATTATGCCCAGACACGACCCAATTGGCCAATACAGCACCACCCACCTGTGGGAAATGGCGCTACTGACCATTTTGGTCAAATATTGAGTTCTGGGCCCAGATGTGGTGAGGCTGAGTTGCTAATGGAGGCCAATCTGACCCATGAACTTTGGTCACGTTTGGCGACATTAAGTATTGGCACCCCTATTTGAGGCACTTCCCAGTACAGGATTTGGACCAAACTGACAGAGTACAATCACCCGGTGATCCTGAGCACAACCATGTTAGCGGCTAATGGTTAGCATGTTGCTAATTGGAAGTAGCTCTAGGAAGCTCGGACAAACTTCTGCTTTACAGAGTCTGTACCTCCTTTATACAGAATGCTCCACAATAAGTTTGGGCCTCGTCATGTAAAGCATCTCCAAGTTAGGAGGTGTCAAACATCCAATGCTTTTTCAATGGGGGGCGAAACCCCTTATACTCCCTAGAAATGCAGGCCCACAATATGGCTACAGTATATTCAAGTTTGAAATTCTACTTCTGCTTTGTTAAACGATTCAGTGTTTAGAATGAGTTAGGAAATGTTTGGTGCCTTTCCCTCAGTTTTTTTCTTCTTCTAATCATTCAGCTATTGTTCTTTCATGTTCAAATTCTTCAACTCTTTCAAATTCTTCAACTTTTTCAACTTCTTCAACTTTTTCAACTTCTTCAATGCTTTTCAGCTATTTTTCTCTTCTTCAAAGATCTTCTGCATCTTTTGCTTAATCATTCAGCTATCTGCATTCACAGTGCATTTTCGCAGGAAATGCAAATTTTTCTAGTTACTGTGAATGCAGTAGGCATTCACAGTTCTTGAGATCCTGTTTCTCTTTATTCTTTATTCTTCTTATTCTTATGGGTTATTCTTCCAAATGCGTTTTTACTGTTTAAAGTTTGATTCGCTTCTCCTCCTACAATTTTTCTCCGATTTCAACCATTCAACTTTTAAACTATTCAGCTTCTTCTGGAATGGATGGCTATGTCTTTTTGTACTTTTAACTCTTCAACTTTTTAAAATATTCAGCTTTTTCTGCAAATTTTCAGCTTTTTTTCTCCCATAGGAAATGAATGTAATTCACTAAAATTCCGCTCATTTCAGCTGCTTTTTGACAGCTTACTGCTTCAGCCTACTTTCAGCTAGAAACGCCATTCAACTTTTAAAATGTAGTGATATCTTTCAGCTAGTATGGTCTATTTCAGCTTTTTCATATCTTTTACCATTTTCATATAGTACCTCCTTAAAATAATTTTGGCTTTTCAAGAAATTCAGCAAATAACATGCGTTGCTATGGTCGTCAAGTGGCAGTTGGTAGAGTGCACACTCTAGAAATTCAACAAATTCTTCTTCTCCGAACAACTTCTTCTCACTCGCTCAATTTTCAACCTATCCACATGAATTATACATCAAAACGTAGGAATTTTTGTCTGGAATCAGGAAATGTAACCCTCATTGGTGTAGCATTTATAGATTTTTCGCAAATCACCTCAGAGCGACACAAACCCGAAACCTCCCCCATTCATTTCCTATGGAGCGGTTTTGAAAAATGACGTCTGAAAATCCAAAACATCACACGTTTTCACATCGTCGCTACTCCTAAACCGTTTGATGTACAGGCATGAGACTTTCACATATGAATGTCCGAACCCTTCTGGCACTCACAAAAAAGGAATTTTGTGGATAATTGTTACGGTTTTTCCGCAGGAACAATTTGTTCGGGAGTAGCGAATTTGCAAAATCCTGAAAATGCTTTAGAGCTGCATTTTTCCACATGATCCACTTTTTTACATAGTCGCTGTGCCTACACCGATTTTTGTACAAACATAAAAATGAGCAACATAGTCCTCAAAAGCCTGCTGATACTCACAGTGAAATAATTGTTTTGATATCTCTTATACTTTTTCAGCTAGAGCGATTTGTTCGGGACTGTTTTTAGAGGATTTTGCAAATTCCTTAAAAACCCCCTTTAGATCATAATTTTTTACGCCTTTATTAAACTTTTTCCAGCAAAAAACGATAGCTTTTCTTCTTCCCCTATCCGTTACGAACTAAACGCAGAAAAAATTACGTCTCTACCATTCAGGGATCAGGAGATATGAAGCGTTGTTCGGGGCAAAGTTCTCCATTATAATCCAATGGGACTTATTGTGAGCAAAGTCTCTGCACTTCGGCAGACTGGCCGCTGCAGGTGTGTCAGTGAGTTTCCGTGACGACGGAACTCTGAGGGCCAGAGGGAGAGGATCAATTGAGATAGAATGGCAACTTTCGACGCTCACCGCAGTTGCTGTGATTAATGTAGGAATCTGAAATTCGCACAGTCACTTCCTCTTGACATTTTCAAATTTTCAAGTGACTTTCAGCTATGTGTCATTTTTCTGTCCAATTTTGGATTTCACATGCTTTCCTATTGGGCCTTTGCTTCCAACAGGACCTGGCATGATGCCCAGACATGACCCAATTGGCCAATACAGCACCACCCACCTGTGGGAAATGGCGCTACTGACCATTTTGGTCAAATATTGAGTTCTGGGCCCAGATGTGGTGAGGCTGAGTTGCTAAAGGAGGCCAATCTGACCCATGAACTTTGGTGACGTTTGGCGACATTAAGTATTGGCACCCCTATTTGAGGCACTTCCCAGTACAGGATTTGGACCAAACTGACAGAGTACAATCACCAGGTGATCCTGAGCACAACCATGTTAGCGGCTAATGGTTAGCATGTTGCTAATTGGAAGTAGCTCTAGGAAGCTCGGACAAACTTCTGCTTTACAGAGTCTGTACCTCCTTTATACAGAATGCTCCACAATAAGTTTGGGCCTCGTCACGTAAAGCATCTCCAAGTTAGGAGGTGTCAAACATCCAATGCTTTTCAATGGGGCGAAACCCCTTATACTCCCTAGAAATGCAGGCCCACATATGGCTACAGTATATTCAAGTTTGAAATTCTACTTATGCTTTGTTAAACTATTCAGTGTTTAGAATGAGTTAGGAAATGTTTGGTGCCTTTCCCTCAGTTTTTTCTTCTTCTAATCATTCAGCTATTGTTCTTTCACGTTCAAATTCTTCAACTCTTTCAAATTCTTCAACTTCTTCAACTTTTTCAACTTCTTCAATGCTTTTCAGCTATTTTTTCTCTTCTTCAAAGATCTTCTGCATCTTTTGCTTAATCATTCAGCTATCTGCATTCACAGTGCATTTTCGCAGGAAATGCAAATTTTTCTAGTTATTATTATTATTACTGTGAATGCAGTAGGCATTCACAGTTATTGAGATCCTCTTCCGCCTTTTTACTGTTTAAAGTTTGATACGCTTCTCCTCCTACAGTTTTTCTCCGATTTCAACCATTCAACTTTTAAACTATTCAGCTTCTTCTGGAATCGATGGCTATATCTTTTTGTACTTATATCTTTTCAACTTTTTAAAATATTCAGCTTTTTCTGCACATTTTCAGCTTTTTTTTTCTCCCATAGGAAATGAATGTAATTCACTAAAATTCCGCTCATTTCAGCTGCTTTTTGACAGCTTACTGCTTCAGCCTACTTTCAGCTAGAAACGCCATTCAACTTTTAATATGTAGTGATATCTTTCAGCTATTATGGTCTATTTCAGCTTTTTCATATCTTTTACCATTTTCATATAGAACCTCCTTAAAATAATTTCGGCTTTTCAAGAAATTCAGCAAATAACATGCGTTGCTATGGTCGTCAAGGAGGCAGTTATAGAGTGCGCACTCTAGAAATTCAATAAATTCTTCATCTCCGAACAACTTCTTCTCACTCGCTCAATTTTCAACCTATCCACATAAATTATACATCAAAACGTAGGAATTTTTGTCTGGAATCAGGAAATGTAACCCTCATTGGTGTAGCATTTAGAGATTTTTCGCAAATCACCTCAGAGCGACACAAACCCGAAACCTCCCCCATTCATTTCCTATGGAGCGGTTTTGAAAAATGACGTCTGAAAATCCAAAACATCACACGTTTTCGCATCGTCGCTACTCCTAAACCGTTTGATGTACAGGCATGAGACTTTCACATATGAATGTCCCAACCCTTCTGGCACTCACAAAAAAGGAATTTTGTGGATAACTGTTACGGTTTTTCCGCAGGAACAATTTGTTCGGGAGTAGCGAATGTGCAAAATCCTGAAAATGCTTTAGAGCTGCATTGTTCCACATGATCCACTTTTTTACATCGTCGCTGTGCCTACACCGATTTTTGTACAAACATAAAAATGAGCAACATAGTCCTCAAAAGCCTGCTCATACTCACAGTGAAAGAATTATTTTGATATCTCTTATACTTTTTCAGCTACAGCGATTTGTTCGGGACTGTTTTTAGAGGATTTTGGAAATTCCTTAAAAAAAACCTTTAGATCATAATTTTTTACGCCTTTATTAAACTTTTTCCAGCAAAAAACAATAGCTTTTCTTCTTCCCCTATCCGTTACGAACTAAACGCAGAAAAAATTACGTCTCTACCATTTAGGGATCAGGAGATATGAAGCGTTGTTCGGGGCAAAGTTCTCCATTATAATCCAATGGGACTTATTGTGAGCAAAGTCTCTGCACTTCGGTAGTCTGGCCGATGCAGGTGTGTCAGTGAGTTTCCATGACGACAGAACTCTGAGGGCCAGAGGGAGAGGATCAATTGAGATAGAATGGCAACTTTCGACGCTCACCGCAGTTGCTGTGATTAATGTAGGAATCTGAAATTCGCACAGTCACTTCCTCTTGACATTTTAAAATTTCCAAGTGACTTTCAGCTATGTGTCATTTTTCTGTCCCATTTTGGAATTCACATGCTTTCCTATTGGGCCTTTGCTTCCAACAGGACCTGGCATGATGCCCAGACACAACCCAATTGGCCAATACAGCACCACCCACCTGTGGGAAATGGCGCTACTGACCATTTTGGTCAAATGTTGAGTTCTGGGCCCAGATGTGGTGAGGCTGAGTTGCTAAAGGAGGCCAATCTGACCCATGAACTTTGGTGACGTTTGGCGACATTAAGTATTGGCACCCCTATTTGAGGCACTTCCCAGTACAGGATTTGGAGCAAACTGACAGAGTACAATCACCCGGTGATCCTGAGCACAACCATGTTAGCGGCTAATGGTTAGCATGTTGCTAATTGGAAGTAGCTCTAGGAAGCTCGGACAAACTTCTGCTTTACAGAGTCTGTACCTCCTTTATACAGAATGCTCCACAATAAGTTTGGGCCTCGTCGCGTAAAGCATCTCCAAGTTAGAAGGTGTCAAACATCCAATGCTTTTCAATGGGGGCGAAACCCCTTATACTCCCTAGAAATGCAGGCCCACATATGGCAACAGTATATTCAAGTTTGAAATTCTACTTATGCTTTGTTAAACGATTCAGTGTTTAGAATGAGTTAGGAAATGTTTGGTGCCTTTCCCTCAGTTTTTTCTTCTTCTAATAATTCAGCTATTGTTCTTTCATGTTCAAATTCTTCAACTCTTTCAAATTCTTCCACTTTTTCAACTTCTTCAACATTTTCAACTTCTTCAATGCTTTTCAGCTATTTTTTCTCTTCTTCAAAGATCTTCTGCATCTTTTGCTTAATCATTCAGCTATCTGCATTCACAGTGCATTTTCGCAGGAAATGCAAATTTTTCTAGTTACTGTGAATGCAGTAGGCATTCACAGTTCTTGAGATCCTGTTTCTCTTTATTCTTTATTATTCCCGTTTATTCTTCCAAATGCGTTTTTACTGTTTAAACTTTGCTTCACTTCTCCTCCTACAATTTTTCTCCGATTTCAACCATTCAACTTTTAAACTATTCAGCTTCTTCTGGAATGGATGGCTATGTCTTTTTGTACTTTTAACTCTTCAACTTTTTAAAATATTCAGCTTTTTCTGCAAATTTTCAGCTTTTTTTCTCCCATAGGAAATGAATGTAATTCACTAAAATTCCGCTCATTTCAGCTGCTTTTTGACAGCTTACTGCTTCAGCCTACTTTCAGCTAGAAACGCCATTCAACTTTTAAAATGTAGTGATATCTTTCAGCTATTATGGTCTATTTCAACTTTTTCATATCTTTTACCATTTTCATATAGTACCTCCTTAAAATAATTTTGGCTTTTCAAGAAATTCAGCTAATAACATGCGTTGCTATGGTCGTCAAGGAGGCAGTTATAGAGTGCACACTCTAGAAATTCAACAAATTCTTCTTCTCCAAACAACTTCTCCTCACTCGCTCAATTTTCAACCTATCCACATAAATTATACATCAAAACGTAGGAATTTTTGTCTGGAATCAGGAAATGTAACCCTCATTGGTGTAGCATTTATAGATTTTTCGCAAATCACCTCAGAGCGACACAAACCCGAAACCTCCCCCATTCATTTCCTATGGAGCGGTTTTGAAAAATGACGTCTGAAAATCCAAAACATCACACGTTTTCACATCGTCGCTACTCCTAAACCGTTTGATGTACAGGCATGAGACTTTCACACATGAATGTCCCAACCCTTCTGGCACTCACAAAAAAGGAATTTTGTGGATAACTGTTACGGTTTTTCCGCAGGAACAATTTGTTCGGGAGTAGCGAATGTGCAAAATCCTGAAAATGCTTTAGAGCTGCATTGTTCCACATGATCCACTTTTTTATATCGTCGCTGTGCCTACACCGATTTTTGTACAAACATAAAAATGAGCAACATAGTCCTCAAAAGCCTGCTGATACTCACAGTGAAAGAATTAATTTGATATCTCTTATACTTTTTCAGCTAGAGCGATTTGTTCGGGACGGTTTTTAGAGGATTTTGGAAATTCCTTAAAAAAACCCTTTAGATCATAATTTTTTACGCCTTTATTAAACTTTTTCCAGCAAAAAACGATAGCTTTTCTTCTTCCCCTATCCATTACGAACTAAACGCAGAAAAAATTACGTCTCTACCATTTAGGGATCAGGAGATATGAAGCGTTGTTCGGGGCAAAGTTCTCAATTATAATCCAATGGGACTTATTGTGAGCAAAGTGTCTGCACTTGAGTAGACTGGCCGCTGCAGGTGTGTCAGTGAGTTTCCATGACGACGGAACTCTGAGGGCCAGAGGGAGAGGATCAATTGAGATACAATGGCTACTTTCCACGCTCACCGCAGTTGCTGTGATTAATGTAGGAATCTGAAATTCGCACAGTCACTTCCTCTTGACATTTTAAAATTTTCAAGTGACTTTTAGCTATGTGTCAATTTTCTATACCATTTTGGATTTCACATGCTTTCCTATTGGACCTTTGCTTCCAACAGGACCTGGCATGATGCCCAGACACGACCCAATTGGCCAATACAGCACCACCCACATGTGGGAAATGGCGCTACTGACCATTTTGGTCAAATATTGAGTTCTGGGCCCAGATGTGGTGAGGCTGAGTTGCTAAAGGAGGCCAATCTGACCCATGAACTTTGGTGACGTTTGGCGACATTAAGTATTGGCACCCCTATTTGAGGCACTTCCCAGTACAGGATTTGGACCAAACTGACAGAGTACAATCACCCGGTGATCCTGAGCACAACCATGTTAGCGGCTAATGGTTAGCATGTTGCTAATTGGAAGTAGCTCTAGGAAGCTCGGACAAACTTCTGCTTTACAGAGTCTGTACCTCCTTTATACAGAATGCTCCACAATAAGTTTGGGCCTCGTCATGTAAAGCATCTCCAAGTTAGGAGGTGTCAAACATCCAATGCTTTTTCAATGGGGGGCGAAACCCCTTATACTCCCTAGAAATGCAGGCCCACAATATGGCTACAGTATATTAAAGTTTGAAATTCTACTTCTGCTTTGTTAAACGATTCAGTGTTTAGAATGAGTTAGGAAATGTTTGGTGCCTTTCCCTCAGTTTTTTCTTCTTCTAATCATCCAGCTATTGTTCTTTCATGTTCAAATTCTTCAACTCTTTCAAATTCTTCAACTTTTCAACTTCTTCAACTTTTTCAACTTCTTCAATGCTTTTCAGCTATTTTTTCTCTTCTTCAAAGATCTTCTGCATCTTTTGCTTAATCATTCAGCTATCTGCATTCACAGTGCATTTTCGCAGGAAATGCAAATTTTTCTAGTTCCTGTTTATTCTTCCAAATGCGTTTTACTGTTTAAACTTTGCTTCGCTTCTCCTCCTACAATTTTTCTCCGATTTCAACCATTCAACTTTTTAAAACTATTCAGCTTCTTCTGGAATGGATGGCTATGTCTTTTTGTACTTTTAACTCTTCAACTTTTTAAAATATCAGCTTTTTCTGCAAATTTTCAGCTTTTTTTCTCCCATAGGAAATGAATGTAATTCACTAAAATTCCGCTCATTTCAGCTGCTTGTTGACAGCTTACTGCTTCAGCCTACTTTCAGCTAGAAACGCCATTCAACTTTTAAAATGTAGTGATATCTTTCAGCTATTATGGTCTATTTCAGCTTTTTCATATCTTTTACCATTGTCATATAGTACCTCCTTAAATTAAATTTTGGCTTTTCAAGAAATTCAGCAAATAACATGCGTTGCTATGGTTGTCAAGGAGGCAGGTTATAGAGTGCGCACTCTAGAAATTCAACAAATTCTTCTTCTCTCCGAACAACTTCTTCTCACTCGCTCAGTTTTCAACCTATCCACATAAATTATACATCAAACGTAGGAATTTTTGTCTGGAATCAGGAAATTGTAACCCTCATTGGTGTAGCATTTATAGATTTTTCGCAAATCACCTCAGAGCGACACAAACCCGAAACCTCCCCCATTCATTTCCTATGGAGCGCTTTTGAAAACTGACGTCTGAAAATCCAAAATCATCACACGTTTTTGCATCGTCGCTACTCCTAAACGTTTGATTTACAGGCATGAGTCTTTCACACATGAATGTCCCAACCTTCTGGACACTCACAAAAAAGGAAATTTGTGGATAACTGTTACGGTTTTTCCGCAGGAACAATTGTGTTCGGGAGTAGCGAAGTGCAAAATCCTGAAAATGCTTTAGAGCTGCATTGTTCCACATGATCACTTTTTTATATCGTCGCTGTGCCTACACCGATTTTTGTACAAACATAAAATGAGCAACATAGTCCTCAAAAGCCTGCTGATACTCACAGTGAAATAATTGTTTTGATATCTCTTATACTTTTTCAGCTAGAGTGATTTAAGTTTCGGGACTGTTTTTAGAGGATTTTGCAAATTCCTTAAAAAACCCCTTTACATCATAATTTTTTACGCCTTTATTAAACTTTTTCCAGCAAAAACAACGATAGCTTTTCTTCTTCCCCTATCGTTACGAACTAAACGCAGAAAAAAATTAGCGTCTCTAACCATTTAGGGATCAGGAGATATGAA